>NC_091386.1:8296404-8341262 GCF_038502225.1 Cherax quadricarinatus
AGAGACATTAATTAAGAACATTTGAAAAAATGAAATTTTAAAATGTTAATAAAATATATAAAGTAGATTACATGAGGAGAGTTGGAAGATGAACAAGAATATTTATCTGAAGAATATTACACGATTTTACACTGGTATCACTATATTGTACAAGGCTTGTTTACACTGATTATACAAGGCTTGTTCACACTGATTATACAAGGCTTGGTCACATTAAAGATTATACGAGTTTTGTTCACACTGATTATACACTCACACAGTTACTTTGAAGCAGCCAATAATGTATATAGTCAGCTCTCTTATAAAGTTCCTCTTATATAATAGTGCAGTGTTTTGTAAATGTGTTTAAAAGAGTAAAGTCACAATAGAATGGTATGTGAAGAGGCCTTCATAGTATGTTCAGTTCAACATTGGTTGCAATTTAACAATTGCATTTGCAAAGAACTGCACTATATACAGTAATTTATAGGAGAGCTGACCATATTTTCCGGCATATAAGGCATGCCTTTTTTCCCCCATAAAAAAGGCTCAGAAGATCCTCCTGTGCCTTATATGTTGAAGGTCAGGAAGAGGGTAGACTTAAGTTACTGGCAGGCGAGGGTTCCAGCGCTGTCGCACCGGTAAACTGAACTATAAACAACACTCTACACAACTGTTTATCAGAGTGATTAGTAACTATTATCAATTATAATTTACATATTCTTGGTGATCTGTGGGGAAGTGGAGGAAGAATCCTTCCTCCATAAGTCATGCATGTTGTAAGAGACAATTAAAGTGCTAGGAACAAGGGGCAAGTAACCCCTTCTCCTGTAAAAATTACTAAAAAAAAAACAAACAAGAAGCCATATTTGTTTTGGTGGTTTGTGGCAGTGGAACACAGGAATAAAAATGGCTTCATTATGCTTACTTTCAGGATGAATATTTTTTTTTCTTTAACAAAACAGCCATCTCCAGCTGAGGCAAGGTGAACTAAAAAGAAAAATTAAGTTTTTCTTTTTACATTTAGTAATTCATTCAGGAGAAGGGGTTAATAGCTCCTTGTTCCTGGTATTTTAGTCGCCTCTTTCGACACGCATGGCATGAATAAAATATTTTCTTTTATTTCCTCATGTTTTACAAATTCAACGAAAACTCTCAAAGTTACAGAATGTTTGTACTAAATGTTCTAAGTAAAAATCTGAACTTGAATGTCTTGATGTTTACTTATACCCCTTACCCCCCTACCCCTTATCCCCCTCTGATTATGTCAGTTGGTGTTGCCATATTTGTTGACACCAGTGGTGATGGCACCTGGTGTCAGTGGTGATGGCACCTGGTGTCAGTGGTGATGCCTACCCAGCATCCACCTCCTGCCCACCTTCTACTCACTACACCTACCAAGTACTGCAATATTTAACTTTTCCCAGGACATGCTTGCCAAAATTAGGGTGAGTCTTATGTTTGTGCCATATATGCCAGAAAATACAATACTTATTGTAAATACATGCCCTTCAAGGGTATGTATATACACTAGTGAATACTGTGTATACATACCCTTCAAGGGTTTGTCTAAACAAAACTGAATATTGCTTATAAATATTTTTCAAAGTCAGTGACTTATTATTATATTTAGAGGAAAGTGCTAAACCCCTAAGGGTCATACAGCACTTGAGAAATGGGAGACAATCAGTTTTGATCTAAGGGAAGGGGAGGCCAAGTTCAATTCCACAAATCAAATGCCACACACCAGTATCAAGGTACCTCCCTGCTGGGAAGGAGGTACCTTGTTGCCAGTGGAGGATCTTAATGCAATAAGTTTAGACTTTCTTTTTCCTGACTCAAACTTGACCACCACCATTACCCAGGCACTGTGTGACCTCTGTCTGTTTGGTGCTTTCCCATGAATGTAATAATAATAATGTATATACATACACATAAGTGTATGCATTTTATATACATAAAAACAGGCAGTATATTGTATATACATACAGGCAGTAAATAAAGTATATACATACATACATGCAGTCATAAAGTATTCCATATTGAACCAATAAGGCCTCCTCTATTGAATTTCTCACACAACACTTATTGGCAGAAAACACTTATTTTTGCATAAATTATTATAATCCAGGTACACATTTATTCATAGTTTGCTTATCAGAATTATGGTAGGCAAAAAGCAAACTTTAATTCAAAAAACAGACCCCTGGCTCTTTCCCATCTAAATTAGCATTTATATATAAGAATGGATAACAACGGAAGAAATATCTGAAAAATCAACAATGACGTATTTCGACGCTGAACAAGAATCTGGTACCAGTGGGTGCTGTTAACTGTTTATCTTGAGACAATTTTAGGCATTCAATGCCCTGTGGTCCAGTCCCAGACCAGTGTCACTGTTGGTCAGATGTTCTCACTCTGAGCCTTGACATTGATAGTTACATCTGTAATCTGTTGACTACCCTAGCACAGAGGGTTGGATTTTCTTTTTTTTTTTTTATAGTTCAGTGGAAAACATCACTGAATAGTCATAGCGTTCATCAGTATATCTGATCCAAAATCAACCAAAAAAAAAATTATAAAATAAATTAAAAACGAACATTTCAATTACACTGTGCCAGGCAGATTACCACACTGACACCGAACAATCATTTACTAAAGAAAAATATTAAGTATGAAAATACTGTGGAAAGGAGGCAATATATGAGAGGTGTGTATTCACCAGTTTGTGGTTGCAGGGGTTGATTCTCAGACCCCGGCCCTTCCCTGTGTGTGTAGACACAGGAAGGCTGGGTAGGGGGGGCTGTGTAGAGTGAGCATGAGAGAGAACATGATAGTGAGAGAGAGACAGAGATGGGGGGGATGTGTAGAGTGAGCATGAGAGAGAACATGATAGTGAGAGAGAGACAGAGATGGGGGGGATGTGTAGAGTGAGCATGAGAGAGAACATGATAGTGAGAGAGAGACAGAGATGGGGGGGGGATGTGTAGAGTGAGCATGAGAGAGAACATGATAGTGAGAGAGAGACAGAGATGGGGGGGGGATGTGTAGAGTGAGCATGAGAGAGAACATGATAGTGAGAGAGAGACAGAGATGGGGGGGGGGATGTGTAGAGTGAGCATGAGAGAGAACATGATAGTGAGAGAGAGACAGAGATGGGGGGGAATGTGTAGAGTGAGCATGAGAGAGAACATGATAGTGAGAGAGAGACAGAGACGGGGGGGGATGTGTAGAGTGAGCATGAGAGAGAACATGATAGTGAGAGAGAGACAGAGATGGTGGGGAATGTGTAGAGTGAGCATGAGAGAGAACATGATAGTGAGAGAGAGACAGAGACGGGGGGGGATGTGTAGAGTGAGCATGAGAGAGAACATGATAGTGAGAGAGAGACAGAGACAGGGGGGGATGTGTAGAGTGAGCATGAGAGAGAACATGATAGTGAGAGAGAGAGACAGAGACGGGGGGGATGTGTAGAGTGAGCATGAGAGAGAACATGATAGTGAGAGAGAGACAGAGATGGGGGGGATGTGTAGAGTGAGCATGAGAGAGAACATGATAGTGAGAGAGAGACAGAGATGGGGGGGGGATGTGTAGAGTGAGCATGAGAGAGAACATGATAGTGAGAGAGAGACAGAGATGGGGGGGAATGTGTAGAGTGAGCATGAGAGAGAACATGATAGTGAGAGAGAGACAGAGACAGGGGGGGATGTGTAGAGTGAGCATGAGAGAGAACATGATAGTGAGAGAGAGACAGAGACAGGGGGGGGATGTGTAGAGTGAGCATGAGAGAGAACATGATAGTGAGAGAGAGACAGAGACGGGGGGGGGGATGTGTAGAGTGAGCATGAGAGAGAACATGATAGCGAGAGAGAGAGACAGAGACGGGGGGGGGGGATGTGTAGAGTGAGCATGAGAGAGAACATGATAGCGAGAGAGAGAGACAGAGACGGGGGGGGGGATGTGTAGAGTGAGCATGAGAGAGAACATGATAGCGAGAGAGAGAGACAGAGACGGGGGGGGGGGATGTGTAGAGTGAGCATGAGAGAGAACATGATAGTGAGAGAGAGACAGAGATGGGGGGGGGATGTGTAGAGTGAGCATGAGAGAGAACATGATAGTGAGAGAGAGACAGAGATGGGGGGGGAATGTGTAGAGTGAGCATGAGAGAGAACATGATAGTGAGAGAGAGACAGAGACAGGGGGGGATGTGTAGAGTGAGCATGAGAGAGAACATGATAGTGAGAGAGAGACAGAGACAGGGGGGGGATGTGTAGAGTGAGCATGAGAGAGAACATGATAGTGAGAGAGAGACAGAGACGGGGGGGGATGTGTAGAGTGAGCATGAGAGAGAACATGATAGCGAGAGAGAGAGACAGAGACGGGGGGGGGGGATGTGTAGAGTGAGCATGAGAGAGAACATGATAGTGAGAGAGAGAGACAGAGACAGGGAGGGGATGTGTAGAGTGAGCGACAGAGACGGGGGGGGATGTGTAGAGTGAGCATGAGAGAGAACATGATAGTGAGAGAGAGAGACAAAGACAGAGTTTTTTTTTTCTTTAGTTTGGCTGGCTGTATGAGTAGCATGTGCAGATTAGCAGATGGAGGATTGAGCCTCCATTACTATTTGTAATGAATGAGCCACATGGGTTTAAAGCAACACATCCAATGTAAACAGGAATAATAATGACCACAGCATGTGATGTGCCTTGGTCTCTTCAGTAAACAAGAACATTATCAGCCCCTCAGCACAGACCAAGGGGTGGTGCTATCAGCCCCTCCGCACAGACCAAGGGGTGGTGCTATCAGCCCCTCAGCACAGACCAAGGGGTGGTGCTATCAGCCCCTCAGCACAGACCAAGGGGTGGTGCTATCAGCCCCTCAGCACAGACCAAGGGGTGGTGCTATCAGCCTCTCAGCACAGACCAAGGGGTGGTGCTATCAGCCCCTCAGCACAGACCAAGGGGTGGTGCTATCAGCCCCTCAGCACAGACCAAGGGGTGGTGCTATCAGCCCCTCAGCACAGACCAAGGGGTGGTGCTATCAGCCTCTCAGCACAGACCAAGGGGTGGTGCTATCAGCCCCTCAGCACAGACCAAGGGGTGGTGCTATCAGCCTCTCAGCACAGACCAAGGGGTGGTGCTATCAGCCCCTCAGCACAGACCAAGGGGTGGTGCTATCAGCCCCTCAGCACAGACCAAGGGGTGGTGCTATCAGCCTCTCAGCACAGACCAAGGGGTGGTGCTATCAGCCCCTCAGCACAGACCAAGGGGTGGTGCTATCAGCCTCTCAGCACAGACCAAGGGGTGGTGCTATCAGCCCCTCAGCACAGACCAAGGGGTGGTGCTATCAGCCCCTCAGCACAGACCAAGGGGTGGTGCTATCAGCCTCTCAGCACAGACCAAGGGGTGGTGCTATCAGCCCCTCAGCACAGACCAAGGGGTGGTGCTATCAGCCTCTCAGCACAGACCAAGGGGTGGTGCTATCAGCCCCTCAGCACAGACCAAGGGGTGGTGCTATCAGCCCCTCAGCACAGACCAAGGGGTGGTGCTAGGCACAAAGTGGTGCACCAGAACCCCCCCCTAAAAAAAAAAAATCCATGACTCCCAAATAATGCAGCTTCTTGACAAAGTTCCGTCTCTTTCAACCAGACTGCAAAGCTGTATGACCCTTATGGGTTTAGCACTTATTTGTGATTATTATAATAATTTCAATCAGACTACCACCCTAAGCCCCTTCTATATACAACTTTTGCAGCCACCCTTGCATAGATCAATACACATATAGATAATTCAGAGGTGTGGCAGTGTGTTTATAGGAGAATGTTGAAGAATGTAAGGGAGAGAATATATGATGCAAGTGAAGGCAGCAGTGTAGCTCAAACCACCAGTAATTTCTATTATTAATGTCTCATTTATTTATCAAAATAAAGATCTAAATATGAATCAAAATGTAACAATAACTGATACTGATAACACAATATGGCAAAAATCAGAAAAGCAGTGAGGTGGAGGGGTGAGTGGTTAGAAATATTGTTTGTCAATGCCCTTTGACTCATTGTTTGAACTTGACTGTTGGTGCTGGCTTTAACCCCAGCATAAATGTTGTCTGTCAATGCTCCTTAACTCTCTGTCTGAACCTGACTATTTCTTCTGGCTTTGACCCCAGCATAAATGTTGTCTGTCAATGCTCCTTAACTCTCTGTCTGAACCTGACTATTTCTTCTGGCTTTAACCCCAGCATAAATGTGAGACTCGACAGATTTCATGCCCCAGCATTCCACCAAATGTATAACTTTCTACTTAAGAGTTACTGGGTCCTGAAGATCTATGCATGAAGGGATGACAATGCCTTTCATTTCACATATTAAGATTCTGCTCAATTTTCACCATAAAAGTTCTTGATAGTAAGTTTGATTTAAGGTTATAATATATCAGTTACTTCAACACAATCCAGAATCAATTCTATTAATTACATGTGTTGTTTGTGAAGATGGATGATGTCAGCCATATTCCACACACTGGTACAAACGACCAGTATCCCATAATTCTTTCTCCTGACAACTTTACTGTCCCTCAAAGTTGCTTTATGCAATGCATTTATGTATGGCATACAATAAGTATACCAAAGAAAAATGAAGATATTTTAGGTTCCTAATGGCTGGCTATAATTTAGTCAAAAAGATGCGAATTTCTAAATTATGAATGTTAGAGGATAAATAACAAAAAAAGGCACAATACCGTGACTGGAACGATACACAAATAACCCGCACATAAAAGAGAGAAGCTTACGACGACGTTTCGGACCGAAACGTCGTCGTAAGCACCTCTCTTCTATGTGCGGGTTATTTGTGTTAGATTATAAGTTCACTCGTGAAATCGTAATAACACAATTGCAAACAAACCAGAGTGGACAGAACTCAAAATAATGACAGGTGAGCCCTGCCCTTTCTGTTAGATTTTTCCCTTCAATTTTGGATCAAACATATTGATGAACAGTACAAAAATACTAAATAATGTGTTCTATCAAACTATGCACCCTTAAAAAATAAAAAAAAAGATCTATTTGAACTAATATTTATTTATTTTGTGTCGTAGCTGTACCTCACTGAGTTTGGTAGTTAAGCACCCACTGCATCACACTACATAACATACAATCCAATCAATTTCAAAACAAAAAATAAATATTAATCTCCAAGACAAAAATTAAACAACATTCTGACGAATTTAGTCACAGCAGAAAATAAGAGAAAATTTTAATTCAGCAAAAACAAATTACCTCAATAAGAGACATTAAACATACTTCATATATCCAAATTGCGAACATATATCTTGTATCTAGTATATAACCTGAGGTTTTTACTTAATTTTTTCTTTAATAATAAAAATTATAGAATACAATTTATAGAAAAGAGAGCAGTTTATAATAAATATTCAAAATGCCTATCACAGAGCTTACAAAATAAAAAGATAAGAGAGAGAGCTCTAAACCATACAGATTCTTTACTTCTAGATTTATATCTTATAATAACCACAACATCTTATTAATTTGAGTATGGATTTCCAGCACCTGCTTTAACTGTGATAATTTGTAAAGAATAATAAAGTTTAATTGATACCAAAATATAATGCCATTACATTACTACTATATTCACATATTTTATGAATTCAGATGCTACTAAAATGCCATATTCATATCCTGGTTAATTCTAAAATTAATCAAAGCTGTTATAGTCTAGTATAATCTATTTTAGATCACAATTATCTCAAACAGGGAGCACACTAATCTGCTGTATTAGTTGTTAGATATCTCTTAATATCTTCACTTGAGTATCTTTCAGATTTTGGCATAGATCTATTTACTTTCAAAATCTACTTCTAAGTAAAGTAGGCTCTCTATAAAACTCATCTATAAAGTACAGTTTTTTGTAAATGTGACTGAAAAAGTACAGTGAAAACTGAACAGTGAGTGGAAAGGCCAGTCTTCATAGGTCATGACATTCAATTCTGGATGTACTTTTTCAATAGCATTTACAAAAATAACACTACTTAGTGGCGCAGTATAAGAGAGCTTACATTATTCATCTGGGGGTTGAACCAAGTCGGTAAACTACAAGACTAATGTCACACTATTATCACATTGAATTAACACATTTTTTGCACAGGTAATTCCACACGCTGCTGCCCAATATGAACCATCAGAATGGATCTTCTCAGAAGACCGCTTCAAGAAGAGGCTTCCTACCCATACCATCACCACACCACAGAACAAGGGGAAAGGATTTGCAGATTTCATCAAACTATACACTTATGAGACTCGTTTTCACACACAAACATCTTTACCTACTACAAGGAACTTTGACAGTAATTTTAGAAACTACCAAATGACTTAGGCATTGTCAACTTGTAATGGTAAAGACATTTTGAAAAGTGAACTAGATAATGAAATATTTAAACTGTTAGAGTGCCTGATTTATACATTATCTTATACATTTTTGTCAGAAAAGACTGCAGGTATCTGAGATATGAAAGCCTCCTCCTAATCCACATTAAACAGGAGGTAAGGCCCATAATGTGCACATCTTGTCTGCAGAGGTTGAGATGAAGGAGAAATCTGTGGGGTGCCATCGACCAGAGATGACTTTATCTTGATGCTCAGCCACAACAACACTGGGTAATGGAAGAGTCAGATCACCTGCCAAGGAGAATATAAGCAATTTACTATAATGAAATGTGAATGATAAAAAGGGAAAAATATATACAATATTTCTGCCTTGGTGGGATACGGCCGGTGTGTTGAAAGAAGAAGATGTACAATATTTTAAAAGCATATGAGAGAAAAATCTCCATGGGAAAGTGGAAAAGAATTCTTCCTCCATAAGTCGTGTGTGTCATGAGAGCTGACTAAGATTCCGGGAGCAAGGGGATAGTAACCCCTTCTCCTGCATAAATTAGTAAATACCAATACAGTGGACCCCCGCATAACGATCACCTCCCAATGCGACCAATTATTTAAGTGTATTTATGTAAGTGTGTTTGTACGTGTATGTTTGAGGGTCTGAAATGGACTAATCTACTTCACAATATTCCTTATGGGAACAAATTCAGTCAGTACTGGCACCTGAATATACTTCTGGAATGAAAAAATATCGTTAACCGGGGGTCCACTGTACTCTTATATGAGTGTGAAGTATGGACTATGAAAGTTGCAGCAAGAAGTAGGCTGGAGGCAGTGGATAGGTTGTGTCTGCAGGCAATGTGTGGTGTAAATATTATGCAGAGAATTCGTAGCTTGGAGATTAGGTGTGGGGTTACTACAAGTATTCTCTAGAGGGCTGAAGAGAGGTTGTTGAGGTGGTTTGGACATTTAGAGAAGATGGAGCACAATAGGATGACTTGGAGAGCACATAAACTGTAGTGGAGGGAATGCATAATTCCATAAGTTTTCCATCAAATTTTGTACTTTTGGTGTCATTCCCATCGGGAAAAGATTTTCTATCATTTCATAAGAAAAATAAAAAAATTTTTTTTTAAATTCTTCAACACTGAGAGCAAGTTCGCGAGCACGGGTCTCGACAGTGATAGGGTTAAATACTTTAAAATATATCTTTAAATACATTAAATTTTAATTTTTCCTATTTTATAACTAGTTGTACTATGAAATAGTCTTTAGAAAACTTTACCTTGAAGGTCAGTGAGAACAAGTTTGTTGTCGTATCCAGCAGTAAGTAGATAATATGCCGAGGGTGAGAATCTAATGGAGCGAACATCTGAAGAGTGTGGCCTGAACGCCTGGATGCACCGTGAACCTCGCACGTCGTACAGAGAACAAACAGAGTCCTCGTGACCTGTCACCAAAAGTCTTCCGCTTGGGTCTACACACACTGATGCCACAGGAGCACCCTGTTCAAACATAATAAATTGAGTGTACAGTACAAACTTCAGAAATACAAGACAAAATCTGCTGGTCACTTGATTCGAATACGATGGACAACGTCTTTATTTATTATCACACCGGCCGATTCCCACCAAGGCAGGGTGGCCCGAAAAAGAAAAACTTTCACCATCATTCACTCCATCACTGTCTTGCCAGAAGGGTGCTTTACACTACAGTTTTTAAACTGCAACATTAACACCCCTCCTTCAGAGTGCAGGCACTGTACTTCCCATCTCCAGGACTCAAGTCCGGCCTGCCGGTTTCCCTGAATCCCTTCATAAATGTTACTTTGCTCACACTCCAACAGCACGTCAAGTATTAAAAACCATTTGTCTCCATTCACTCCTATCAAACACGCTCACGCATGCCTGCTGGAAGTCCAAGCCCCTCGCACACAAAACCTCCTTTACCCCCTCCCTCCAACCCTTCCTAGGCCGACCCCTACCCCGCCTTCCTTCCACTACAGACTGATACACTCTTGAAGTCATTCTGTTTCGCTCCATTCTCTCTACATGTCCGAACCACCTCAACAACCCTTCCTCAGCCCTCTGGACAACAGTTTTGGTAATCCCGCACCTCCTCCTAACTTCCAAACTACGAATTCTCTGCATTATATTCACACCACACATTGCCCTCAGACATGACATCTCCACTGCCTCCAGCCTTCTCCTCGCTGCAACATTCATCACCCACGCTTCACACCCATATAAGAGCGTTGGTAAAACTATACTCTCATACATTCCCCTCTTTGCCTCCAAGGACAAAGTTCTTTGTCTCCACAGACTCCTAAGTGCACCACTCACTCTTTTTCCCTCATCAATTCTATGATTCACCTCATCTTTCATAGACCCATCCGCTGACACGTCCACTCCCAAATATCTGAATACGTTCACCTCCTCCATACTCTCTCCCTCCAATCTGATATTCAATCTTTCATCACCTAATCTTTTTGTTATCCTCATAACCTTACTCTTTCCTGTATTCACCTTTAATTTTCTTCTTTTGCACACCCTACCAAATTCATCCACCAATCTCTGCAACTTCTCTTCAGAATCTCCCAAGAGCACAGTGTCATCAGCAAAGAGCAGCTGTGACAACTCCCACTTTGTGTGTGATTCTTTATCTTTTAACTCCACGCCTCTTGCCAAGACCCTCGCATTTACTTCTCTTACAACCCCATCTATAAATATATTAAACAACCACGGTGACATCACACATCCTTGTCTAAGGCCTACTTTTACTGGGAAAAAATTTCCCTCTTTCCTACATACTCTAACTTGAGCCTCACTATCCTCGTAAAAACTCTTCACTGCTTTCAGTAACCTACCTCCTACACCATACACTTGCAACATCTGCCACATTGCCCCCCTATCCACCCTGTCATACGCCTTTTCCAAATCCATAAATGCCACAAAGACCTCTTTAGCCTTATCTAAATACTGTTCACTTATATGTTTCACTGTAAACACCTGGTCCACACACCCCCTACCTTTCCTAAAGCCTCCTTGTTCATCTGCTATCCTATTCTCCGTCTTACTCTTAATTCTTTCAATTATAACTCTACCATACACTTTACCAGGTACACTCAACAGACTTATCCCCCTATAATTTTTGCACTCTCTTTTATCCCCTTTGCCTTTATACAAAGGAACTATGCATGCTCTCTGCCAATCCCTAGGTACCTTACCCTCTTCCATACATTTATTAAATAATTGCACCAACCACTCCAAAACTATATCCCCACCTGCTTTTAACATTTCTATCTTTATCCCATCAATCCCGGCTGCCTTACCCCCTTTCATTTTACCTACTGCCTCACGAACTTCCCCCACACTCACAACTGGCTCTTCCTCACTCCTACAAGATGTTATTCCTCCTTGCCCTATACACGAAATCACAGCTTCCCTATCTTCATCAACATTTAACAATTCCTCAAAATATTCCTTCCATCTTCCCAATACCTCTAACTCTCCATTTAATAACTCTCCTCTCCTATTTTTAACTGACAAATCCATTTGTTCTCTAGGCTTTCTTAACTTGTTAATCTCACTCCAAAACTTTTTCTTATTTTCAACAAAATTTGTTGATAACATCTCACCCACTCTCTCATTTGCTCTCTTTTTACATTGCTTCACCACTCTCTTAACTTCTCTCTTTTTCTCCATATACTCTTCCCTCCTTGCATCACTTCTACTTTGTAAAAACTTCTCATATGCTAACTTTTTCTCCCTTACTACTCTCTTTACATCATCATTCCACCAATCGCTCCTCTTCCCTCCTGCACCCACTTTCCTGTAACCACAAACTTCTGCTGAACACTCTAACACTACATTTTTAAACCTACCCCATACCTCTTCGACCCCATTGCCTATGCTCTCATTAGCCCATCTATCCTCCAATAGCTGTTTATATCTTACCCTAACTGCCTCCTCTTTTAGTTTATAAACCTTCACCTCTCTCTTCCCTGATGCTTCTATTCTCCTTGTATCCCATCTACCTTTTACTCTCAGTGTAGCTACAACTAGAAAGTGATCTGATATATCTGTGGCCCCTCTATAAACATGTACATCCTGAAGTCTACTCAACAGTCTTTTATCTACCAATACATAATCCAACAAACTACTGTCATTTCGCCCTACATCATATCGTGTATACTTATTTATCCTCTTTTTCTTAAAATATGTATTACCTATAACTAAACCCCTTTCTATACAAAGTTCAATCAAAGGGCTCCCATTATCATTTACACCTGGCACCCCAAACTTACCTACCACACCCTCTCTAAAAGTTTCTCCTACTTTAGCATTCAAGTCCCCTACCACAATTACTCTCTCACTTGGTTCAAAGGCTCCTATACATTCACTTAACATCTCCCAAAATCTCTCTCTCTCCTCTGCATTCCTCTCTTCTCCAGGTGCATACACGCTTATTATGACCCACTTCTCGCATCCAACCTTTACTTTAATCCACATAATTCTTGAATTTACACATTCATATTCTCTTTTCTCCTTCCATAACTGATCATTTAACATTACTGCTACCCCTTCCTTTGCTCTAACTCTCTCAGATACTCCAGATTTAATCCCATTTATTTCCCCCCACTGAAACTCTCCTACCCCCTTCAGCTTTGTTTCGCTTAGGGCCAGGACATCCAACTTCTTTTCATTCATAACATCAGCAATCATCTGTTTCTTGTCATCCGCACTACATCCACGCACATTTAAGCAACCCAGTTTTATAAAGTTTTTCTTCTTCTCTTTTTTAGTAATTGTATACAGGAGAAGGGGTTACTAGCCCATTGCTCCCGGCATTTTAGTCGCCTCATACGACACGCATGGCTTACGGAGGAAAGATTCTTTTCCACTTCCCCATGGACAATAGAAGAAATAAAAAAGAACAAGAGCTATTTAGAAAAAGGAGAAAAACCTAGATGTATGTATATATATATATGCATGTGCGTGTCTGTGAAGTGTGACCAAAGTGTAAGTAGGAGTAGCAAGATATCCCTGTTATCTTAGCGTGTTTATGAGACAGAAAAAGAAACCAGCAATCCTACCATCATGCAAAACAATTACAGGTTTTTGTTTCACAGTCATCTGGCAGGACGGTAGTACTTCCCTGGGTGGTTGCTGTCTACCAACCTACTACCTAGTTTCAATAAACACAAGAGTAAATAATGAACTTAAAAATGTCCACACATGGATGATTACCAACATTCCTGCACCAGACTGCACACCCCTCTGCTCTTCAAGAGTTTGAACTTAAGTGTGCCTACTACATAGGTATATAGAACATTAAACTCCAGTGTAAAC
Source organism: Cherax quadricarinatus (assembly GCF_038502225.1). NCBI lineage: Eukaryota > Metazoa > Arthropoda > Malacostraca > Decapoda > Parastacidae > Cherax > Cherax quadricarinatus. The sequence continues at coordinate 8,310,129 of NC_091386.1, forward strand.
CCTCCTCTCAAATTTTTTCTTGATAGCTACAACAGAGTACTAAGGTATAAAACTCTCTTCTACATCCCTCATATCCATCTCACACTATGCAAAAATGCAATGCACATAAAAGGCCCCAAGATCTGGAATTCACTGCCTGAACCAGCAAAAGGTTCCCTGCCTGCCAATCAATTTAGGGCTATAATTAAAAATTACCTGATCTCCCAAATTTAACTATACCTGAAATCATTTAACCAGCCTGAAACTACACAAGATATCCAAATTAACTTAAGACCACTATATCAATTTTAACCCTTAAACTGTCCACATGTAGATCTATGTGCACGTGCGCAGTGCTCCAAACATAGGCCAACGTTTTATTTTTCATTCCTTCAAATTTAGCGCCATAGGCCTGAGTCGCCTAGACATGAAAGAATGGGTCTGCGCACTCAGTGTGCGCAGTATGAAAAAATTTGGGGACCACTTAGTACCTTATGGGAGCACCAGTTCAACTGAGCACCAGAAACAGACCTCTCTGGAACACTTTTCTGAGCGACAAGGGTCCAGTAACTCTCGAGCTGGTCCTAGTGGCATTAAAAAAAAAGAAGGGAAATAACCCCGGAAAAGGACTTGGTACCTGAAGTCTATATAGAAGGGGATTCCTCTTCCAAACAGGAATTTCTCCATCCTCTCCCTTTCTCCTGTCTTCAATACACTAAGAAGAGTCTTCAATAAAAGTAAGTGTCATGTTATTATTGTTTTATTCTTCATGTCTCATTGTTTTTTGTGTAGGTAAATGTATATTTCATGTAAAAAAAATAATTTTTTTGAACGCTGGAACGGATTAATTGGATTTACATTATTTCTTATGGGGAAAATGAATTTGGAAATCGTCAAATTTGGCTTTAGTCACAATCTCTGGAACGGATTAATTATGATAACCGAGGGTCCACTGTACATTATTACATGTAAACTACACAGTGTACTATACAGTGAACCTTCCCTTTTCGCTGGGCTCTGTTTTCACTCATTTCAGTTATTGCTGATTTTTTCCATAAAATTATTGGCTCCGTTTTTGTTGCTTTCCTCCGATCTCATCGGTGGTACAGTAAAAATATTGGCTCCATTTCTATTGCTTTCCTCCATTCTCGTTGGTGGTACAGTATATCTCCGAGTGTGCTGCACACACAACCCCCCACACACGCATTCTGAGGAGGCAGTATCACTTTTTTTCTTGGTGAGTGAACATTATCCTGCAAGGCCATGGGAAACATTTCATAATAATTCACTGTTTGCTGCACTTGTTTATTCTGTGTGACTGCTAAATAAGCCACCACAGGCCCAAAGAAAGCTGCTAGTGCCAGCTCATTGATAAAGAAGGTGAGAAACAACAGAATTCAAGAAAAAACTCATAGCAAAGTGGAGGAGGAAGAGAAAGTGGAGAAAGTGCCTTTTTCAGTGATTCAACAATATGTACGATGCTAAAGCAGCAGGAGTCGATAAAGGCTATAGTGCCAGCCAGCGACAAAGTGTAGCATTAATAGTGTAGCAAGTAAGTTAAGCGATTAAGTGATAGAAAAAGAACGACATGAAACTGACTCCTACAATGTTATTGGAGGTATATAGGGCCACTGACAAACATACACCGCCCTGCCTATCTTCCACCACCCTAAACGAATGCCAGCATCTCCAAGGCGTAGTAAGTGTAAATATTTCTTATTTATAAAGTGTAAATACTTATTATTTATAAATTAAATTGTAAATATTTCTTATTTATAAATTACGTACATTTTTTGTGTGAATAGTGTTGGTGGCTTCTGCTGCTGCCTCCACTACCACTAATATGTACGGCTTCTTTCAGTGGCCCTTAAAAACCCAACACCACCACCACCACTTACTCCTCACATACGTAATGGCATATTTTATTCACACGCCTTGACCCACAGACCATCCGCATCAGTGTTGCCCTTCGACTTGCTGCCCCTATTCTCGCTGAACACAGGTGTATTTGTGAGTGAAGCAGCAGACCGTTTCGGGTACCATGGTCTTGTGTGCCGTAAATCCGGGGGAAAGATTGCAAGACATGAGGAGGTTAATAACATTATCAAGAGGAGCCTCACAACAGCCAGATGCCTAGCAGTAAGGGAGCCACCCCAGCTATGCAGATCTGATGGCAGCCAGAAGCGTCCGCCTGGACAGACGGGAAGCAGGTGGTGTGGGACTATACATGTGCATCTACCTTGGCTAATACCTATCTCCAATACACCAGAGAGGAAGGAGGGGCAGCTGCCAGCTTCAGGGAGTCCCAAAAGTCTAGAAAATATGGAGAACTTGCCTATCACTATATGTTTGTTCCCATAGGCTCAGAGACCCTTGGCTCATGGGGAAAGAATGCATCTAAATTCCTTAAGGAGCTCGGAAAAAGACTCATCAGGGTAACTAGGGATCCCAGGGCAGCTAGTTTTCTGTTCCAGCGGGTCAGTGCAGCTGTTCAAAGGGGTAATGCCTGCTGTATTTTGGGCACACGCCCCAGCTCTGAGGAGCTGGATGAGATTTCACCTTATAATCAGTGATACACACGTAACATGTACCTTATATGCCACCTTTATATCAACAATGTATCTCTTAAATCTTCTGTACCATATTATGTAATAAAATATTCCTATTGGTAAAAAAAAAGAATGAAAAGATGGGATGGTAGGGGAAGTGGAATATTCAAATGACTTCAGGAAGAAATCCAAATATTCTTCCTTGAAGCTTTTTTATCCACTTCTCCGAGGCTATGGGTCCCACAACTGACACCAGAGGTGGACCCCATTCTAGAGTATATAACATGTTACTATGTTATTAATATTGTTTATTAGGTCATATTAGATGAATTGTGACAGATAAATAAGCCGTAGAATATAGTTCTGTTCAATAAAATGTATTTTTTGTTTATACTTTTGGATGTCTTAAACGGATTAATTGGATTTATGTTATTTCTTATGGGAAAATGGTTTCGGTTTTAATCGATTTCACATTTCGTCAGACTCTCTGGAACAAATTAAAGATGAAAAGAGAGGGTCCACTGTACAAAGAAATAGAGGATTTGATATTTGAACAAACTATCTCTAAGTGTTAAAAAGACATTCTATATATCTTTTGGGAGCATTCTATACATCTTTGGGTTATCAATGATACTGAAATAGCACAGAAAGAAGAGGGAAAACTCCTAGGCCTAACAGTAAACAACAAACTAAAATTTAATACCCATATCCAACACACTAACAAAAAGTGTCTAAGAGTAGAGATACTCTCTAAAACTCATTATTATATTCCTCAAACTGCACTCCTAATACTACTACTTTTTTTAATACAAATTAATTTTACAGGCTAAAAGCTGTTATCCTCCCTCAGCTCATTTCAAAGCCGAGCCCTATCTGAGGTATACTACCATCCTCCAGGATGCCACCCACACCAGTTGGCTAACATTCAGGTACCTACATACTGCTAGGTGAACAGGGGCAGCAGATGTAAGGAAACATGCCCAACATTTCTACCCGTACTGGGGATCGAACCCTGGACACTCAGTGTGTGAGCTGAGTGTGCTACCATGCCTCAAATATGGAACCTGTGTCTTACACAATTCAAATCAATTATAACTTGACAAAAGGCAACTCTCAGAACAATCACAAGCTACACCAATAGGCAACACACTATGTGGATATTCAAATCCCTAAACCTACTAAATAAAAATACAATTAATACATAATACTGTTCAATATACATGTTCAAATTATTAAACTGTAATGCTGACAGTGAACTAAAGCAATTCCTAGAGAATTGTAAAAGAACACATAGGCACCACACCAAAAAAACATACAGCCTCTCCTCACTTAGCGATGAATGTACTCATTTACTGACACCTTGGACTTACAACGGGCTCTCTGACACAAACTCACTACCATTAAAGTATGCTCCTCACTTAGCAACGAATTCGTTTAATGACGTGATCTTAGGAATGGAACTCCGTCGTTAAGTGAGGAGAGGCTGTAATTATTTGATATCCCTCATGTTCAACTGAATATCTACAGAAATTCTATGCAAATTACAGGACCAACAATAAGCAATAACTTAAGAGATAAGCTGAAAGACTGCAACAATCTTACTCAAAACTAAGCTGAAGCAAGCAATGTGTACTTAAATACTGAAGTCAAATCACTAGCTCCATCTCCATTTTTGTAAGCACAGGCTGACGCTCACTAGCTCCGCAAGATTCAATTCACTGTCCTGATAGCTCGGGACAGTGATTTTAATCTTTCAGTTATTAGAAATATACAGATTTTTATTTTTTTGCAATGGCTACAATGTGTGACTTACGTTTTATAATAAAATGTTGTAAGTACAAAGAAAGCCACTAACATGTCTGAGTATTTCCACTGCTTGGCCAGTTGAGGTACCACTGCTTGGCCAGCTGAGGCACCACTGCTTGGCCAGCTGAGGCACCACTGCCTGGCCAGTGAGGCATCACTGTTGCCCCATACTGTTCACGTCTGCGGCAGTTGGCTTACAGTGGTTGATGCCGTTACATTACCTTGGTTTACTAAAATTTTATCCATAAATATGCCTCCTAAGAGACCGGCAAATTTTCAATTAATCCACTGTTCATTATGTTTGGTGCTTTTTACACTTTTCTGCTGTTATCGACGTTTTCGCACGACAGTTGCATCAGAGACGGGTGTTCAGAACCCTGTTTGAAGGCAGGCATTGTATGTACTGTGTATTTTTTTTATATTTTCATCATTTGTTTAGGCTGAGGTGTATTGAGCACTTAAGATATGATAGTGTAAGCAGGTTTCCAGGCATCTTAGCCACATGTGATATTGAAAAAATTGTGCTTTTCCACTTGCCAGTGACTTTTGCTTATTGATCAGGGTCAGGAACCTTACTCCTGTACAGTTTATGTATTATTTTTCCATTTTTTTTTTTACCCTAAGCTTCACTGGTTCGGAAAATCCACTACTCTGGGACCTGTCTGGCTGGACATTACTTGCTCTGCTCCTGAACATAATATAGAACAGTTTGTCAATGTTAAGAGTAAGTTTATTGGTAGTCATTCAGGTTGATATTTTTATGAGCTCTTCGTCAATAATAGTGTTGAGTGAAGGTGAAGGAACTACATGATCCAGGTGAAGGAACTACATGATCCAGGTGAAGGAACTACATGATCCAGGTGAAGGAACTACATGATCCAGGTGAAGGAACTACATGATCCAGGTGAAGGAACTACATGATCCAGGTGAAGGAACTACATGATCCATGTGAAGGAACTACATGATTAAGGTGAAGGAACTACATGATCCAGGTGAAGGAACTACATGATCCATGTGAAGGAACTACATGATCCATGTGAAGGAACTACATGATCCAGGTGAAGGAACTACATGATCTATGTGAAGGAACTACATGATCCAAGTGAAGGAACTACATGATCCATGTGAAGGAACTACATGATCCATGTGAAGGAACTACATGATCCATGTGAAGGAACTACATGATCCATGTGAAGGAACTACATGATAAAGGTGAAGGAACTACATGATCCAGGTGAAGGAACTACATGATCCATGTGAAGGAACTACATGATCCAAGTGAAGGAACTACATGATCCATGTGAAGGAACTACATGATCCATGTGAAGGAACTACATGATCCATGTGAAGGAACTACATGATCCAGGTGAAGGAACTACATGATCCAGGTGAAGGAACTACATGATCCAGGTGAAGGAACTACATAATCTATGTGAAGGAACTACATGATCCAAGTGAAGGAACTACATGATCCATGTGAAGGAACTACATGATCCATGTGAAGGAACTACATGATCCAGGTGAAGGAACTACATGATCCATGTGAAGGAACTACATGATCCATGTGAAGGAACTACATGATCCAAGTGAAGGAACTACATGATCCATGTGAAGGAACTACATGATCCAAGTGAAGGAACTACATGATCCATGTGAAGGAACTACATGATCCAGGTGAAGGAACTACATGATCCAGGTGAAGGAACTACATAATCTATGTGAAGGAACTACATGATCCATGTGAAGGAACTACATGATCCAGGTGAAGGAACTACATGATCCAGGTGAAGGAACTACATGATCCAGGTGAAGGAACTACATGATCCAGGTGAAGGAACTACATAATCTATGTGAAAGAACTACATAATCTATGTGAAGGAACTACATGATCCATGTGAAGGAACTACATGATCCATGTGAAGGAACTACATGATCCATGTGAAGGAACTACATAATCTATGTGAAGGAACTACATGATCCATGTGAAGGAACTACATGATCCAGGTGAAGGAACTACATGATCCATGTGAAGGAACTACATGATCCAGGTGAAGGAACTACATGATCCAGGTGAATGAACTACATGATCCAGGTGAAGGAACTACATGATCCAGGTGAAGGAACTACATAATCTATGTGAAGGAACTACATGATCCATGTGAAGGAACTACATGATCCATGTGAAGGAACTATATGATCCATGTGAAGGAACTACATGATCCATGTGAAGGAACTACATGATCCATGTGAAGGAACTACATGATCCATGTGAAGGAACTACATAATCCATGTGAAGGAACTACATGATCCATGTGAAGGAACTACATGATCCAGGTGAAGGAACTACATGATCCATGTGAAGGAACTACATGATCCAGGTGAAGGAACTACATGATCCAGGTGAAGGAACTACATGATCCAGGTGAAGGAACTACATGATCCATGTGAAGGAACTACATGATCCAGGTGAAGGAACTACATGATCCAGGTGAAGGAACTACATGATCCAGGTGAAGGAACTACATGATCCAAGTGAAGGAACTACATGATCCAGGTGAAGGAACTACATGATCCATGTGAAGGAACTACATGATCCAGGTGAAGGAACTACATGATCCAGGTGAAGGAACTACATGATCCAGGTGAAGGAACTACATGATCCAAGTGAAGGAACTACATGATCCAGGTGAAGGAACTACATAATCTATGTGAAAGAACTACATAATCTATGTGAAGGAACTACATGATCCATGTGAAAGAACTACATGATCCATGTGAAGGAACTACATGATCCAGGTGAAGGAACTACATGATCCAGGTGAAGGAACTACATGATCCATGTGAAGGAACTACATAATCTATGTGAAGGAACTACATGATCCATGTGAAGGAACTACATGATCCATGTGAAGGAACTACATGATCCATGTGAAGGAACTACATGATCCATGTGAAGGAACTACATAATCTATGTGAAGGAACTACATGATCCATGTGAAGGAACTACATGATCCATCTGAAGGAACTACATGATCCATGTGAAGGAACTACATAATCTATGTGAAGGAACTACATGATCCATGTGAAGGAACTACATGATCCATCTGAAGGAACTACATGATCCAGGTGAAGGAACTACATGATCCATGTGAAGGAACTACATAATCTATGTGAAGGAACTACATGATCCATGTGAAGGAACTACATGATCCATCTGAAGGAACTACATGATCCATGTGAAGGAACTACATGATCCATCTGAAGGAACTACATGATCCATGTGAAGGAACTACATGATCCATGTGAAGGAACTACATGATCCATGTGAAGGAACTACATGATCCATCTGAAGGAACTACATGATCCATGTGAAGGAACTACATGATCCATGTGAAGGAACTACATGATCCATGTGAAGGAACTACATGATCCATGTGAAGGAACTACATGATCCATGTGAAGGAACTACATGATCCATGTGAAGGAACTACATAATCTATGTGAAAGAACTACATAATCTATGTGAAAGAACTACATGATCCATGTGAAAGAACTACATAATCTATGTGAAGGAACTACATGATCCAGGTGAAGGAACTACATGATCCATGTGAAGGAACTACATGATCCATGTGAAGGAACTACATGATCCAGGTGAAGGGACTACATGATCCATGTGAAGGAACTACATGATCCAGGTGAAGGAACTACATAATCTATGTGAAGGAACTACATGATCCATCTGAAGGAACTACATGATCCATGTGAAGGAACTACATGATCCATGTGAAGGAACTACATGATCCATGTGAAGGAACTACATGATCCATGTGAAGGAACTACATGATCCATGTGAAGGAACTACATGATCCAGGTGAAGGAACTACATGATCCATGTGAAGGAACTACATAATCTATGTGAAAGAACTACATAATCTATGTGAAGGAACTACATGATCCATGTGAAGGAACTACATGATCCATGTGAAGGAACTACATGATCCATGTGAAGGAACTACATGATCCATGTGAAGGAACTACATAATCTATGTGAAAGAACTACATAATCTATGTGAAGGAACTACATGATCCATGTGAAGGAACTACATGATCCATGTGAAGGAACTACATGATCCAAGTGAAGGAACTACATGATCCATGTGAAGGAACTACATAATCTATGTGAAGGAACTACATGATCTATGTGAAGGAACTACATCATCCATGTGAAGGAACTACATGATCCATGTGAAGGAACTACATGATCCATGTGAAGGAACTACATGATCCATGTGAAGGAACTACATGATCCATCTGAAGGAACTACATGATCCATGTGAAGGAACTACATGATCCATGTGAAGGAACTACATAATCTATGTGAAGGAACTACATGATCCAGGTGAAGGAACTACATGATCCATGTGAAGGAACTACATAATCTATGTGAAGGAACTACATGATCCAGGTGAAGGAACTACATGATCCATGTGAAGGAACTACATAATCTATGTGAAGGAACTACATGATCTATCTGAAGGAACTACATGATCCATGTGAAGGAACTACATGATCCAGGTGAAGGAACTACATGATCCATGTGAAGGAACTACATGATCCATCTGAAGGAACTACATGATCCATCTGAAGGAACTACATGATCCATGTGAAGGAACTACATGATCCAGGTGAAGGAACTACATGATCCATGTGAAGGAACTACATGATCCATCTGAAGGAACTACATGATCCATGTGAAGGAACTACATGATCCATCTGAAGGAACTACATGATCCATGTGAAGGAACTACATGATCCATCTGAAGGAACTACATGATCCATGTGAAGGAACTACATGATCCATGTGAAGGAACTACATGATCCAGGTGAAGGAACTACATGATCCATGTGAAGGAACTACATGATCCATCTGAAGGAACTACATGATCCATGTGAAGGAACTACATGATCCATGTGAAGGAACTACATGATCCAAGTGAAGGAACTACATGATCCAAGTGAAGGAACTACATGATCCATGTGAAGGAACTACATGATCCATGTGAAGGAACTACATGATCCAGGTGAAGGAACTACATGATCCATCTGAAGGAACTACATGATCCAAGTGAAGGAACTACATGATCCAAGTGAAGGAACTACATGATCCATGTGAAGGAACTACATGATCCATGTGAAGGAACTACATAATCCAGGTGAAGGAACTACATGATCCATCTGAAGGAACTACATGATCCATGTGAAGGAACTACATGATCCATCTGAAGGAACTACATGATCCAAGTGAAGGAACTACATGATCCATGTGAAGGAACTACATGATCCATGTGAAGGAACTACATGATCCATCTGAAGGAACTACATGATCCAAGTGAAGGAACTACATGATCCATGTGAAGGAACTACATGATCCATGTGAAGGAACTACATGATCCAGGTGAAGGAACTACATGATCCAGGTGAAGGAACTACATGATCCAGGTGAAGGAACTACAAAATCTATGTGAAGGAACTACATGATCCATGTGAAGGAACTACATGATCCAAGTGAAGGAACTACATGATCCATGTGAAGGAACTACATGATCCATGTGAAGGAACTACATGATCCATGTGAAGGAACTACATGATCCATGTGAAGGAACTACATGATCCAGGTGAAGGAACTACATGATCCAGGTGAAGGGACTACATGATCCAGGTGAAGGAACTACAAAATCTATGTGAAGGAACTACATGATCCATGTGAAGGAACTACATGATCCATGTGAAGGAACTACATGATCCAGGTGAAGGAACTACATGATCCAGGTGAAGGGACTACATGATCCAGGTGAAGGAACTACAAAATCTATGTGAAGGAACTACATGATCCATGTGAAGGAACTACATGATCCATGTGAAGGAACTACATGATCCATCTGAAGGAACTACATGATCCATCTGAAGGTACTACATGATCCAAGTGAAGGAACTACATGATCCAGGTGAAGGAACTACAAAATCTATGTGAAGGAACTACATGATCCAAGTGAAGGAACTACATGATCCAAGTGAAGGAACTACATGATCCATCTGAAGGAACTACATGATCCATCTGAAGGAACTACATGATCCATCTGAAGGAACTACATGATCCAAGTGAAGGAACTACATGATCCAAGTGAAGGAACTACATGATCCATCTGAAGGAACTACATGATCCAAGTGAAGGAACTACATGATCCAAGTGAAGGAACTACATGATCCAAGTGAAGGAACTACATGATCCATCTGAAGGAACTACATGATCCATCTGAAGGAACTACATGATCCATCTGAAGGAACTACATGATCCATCTGAAGGAACTACATGATCCAGGTGAAGGAACTACATGATCCAAGTGAAGGAACTACATGATCCATGTGAAGGAACTACATGATCCAAGTGAAGGAACTACATGATCCAAGTGAAGGAACTACATGATCCAGGTGAAGGAACTACATGATCCAAGTGAAGGAACTACATGATCCAGGTGAAGGAACTACATGATCCATGTGAAGGAACTACATGATCCATCTGAAGGAACTACGTGATCCAAGTGAAGGAACTACATGATCCAGGTGAAGGAACTACATGATCCAAGTGAAGGAACTACATGATCCAGGTGAAGGAACTACATGATCCATGTGAAGGAACTACATGATCCATCTGAAGGAACTACGTGATCCAAGTGAAGGAACTACATGATCCAGGTGAAGGAACTACATGATCCATCTGAAGGAACTACATGATCCAGGTGAAGGAACTACATGATCCAAGTGAAGGAACTACATGATCCAAGTGAAGGAACTACATGATCCAAGTGAAGGAACTACATGATCCAAGTGAAGGAACTACATGATCCATGTGAATGAACTACATGATCCAGGTGAAGGAACTACATGATCCATGTGAAGGAACTACATGATCCAGGTGAAGGAACTACATGATCCAGGTGAAGGAACTACATGATCCAGGTGAAGGGACTACATGATAAAGGTGAAGGAACTACATGATCCAGGTGAAGGAACTACATGATCCAGGTGAAGGAACTACATGATCCAAGTGAAGGAACTACATAATCCATGTGAAGGAACTACATGATCCAGGTGAAGGAACTACATGATCCAAGTGAAGGAACTACATAATCCATGTGAAGGAACTACATAATCCATGTGAAGGAACTACATGATTCAGGTGAAGGAACTACATGATCCATGTGAAGGAACTACATGATCCAGGTGAAGGAACTACATGATCCAGGTGAAGGAACTACATGATCCAGGTGAAGGAACTACATGATCCAGGTGAAGGAACTACATGATCCAGGTGAAGGGGCAACATGATCCAGGTGAAGGGTCAACATGATCCAGGTGAAGGGTCAATATGATCCAGGTGAAGGGTCAATATGATGCAGGTGAAGGGTCAACATGATCCAGGGGAAGGGTGAACATGATCCAGGTGAAGGGTGAATATGATCCAGGTGAAGGGTGAATATGATCCAGGTGAAGGGTGAACATGATCCAGGTGAAGGGTCAACATGATCCAGGTGAAGGGTCAATATGATCCAGGTGAAGGGTCAACATGATCCAGTTGAAGGGTCAACATGATCCAGGTGAAGGGTCAATATGATCCAGGTGAAGGGTCAACATGATCCAGGTGAAGGGTCAATATGATCCAGGTGAAGGGTCAACATGATCCAGGTGAAGGGTTAACATGATCCAGGTGAAGGGTCAATATAATCCAGGTGAAGGGTGAACATGATCCAGGTGAAGGGTCAACATGATCCAGGTGAAGGGTCAATATGATCCAGGTGAAGGGTCAACATGATCCAGGTGAAGGGTCAACATGATCCAGGTGAAGGGTCAATATGATCCAGGTGAAGGGTCAACATGATCCAGGTGAAGGGTCAACATGATCCAGGTGAAGGGTGAACATGATCCAGGTGAAGGGTCAACATGATCCAGGTGAAGGGTGAACATGATCCAGGTGAAGGGTGAACATGATCCAGGTGAAGGATGAATATGATCCAGGTGAAGGGTCAACATGATCCAGGTGAAGGGTCAACATGATCCAGGTGAAGGGTCAATATGATCCAGGTGAAGGGTCAACATGATCCAGGTGAAGGGTCAACATGATCCAGGTGAAGGGTCAATATGATCCAGGTGAAGGGTGAACATGATCCAGGTGAAGGGTGAACATGATCCAGGTGAAGGGTCAACATGATCCAGGTGAAGGGTGAACATGATCCAGGTGAAGGATGAATATGATCCAGGTGAAGGGTGAACATGATCCAGGTGAAGGGTCAACATGATCCAGGTGAAGGGTCAATATGATCCAGGTGAAGGGTCAACATGATCCAGGTGAAGGGTCAACATGATCCAGGTGAAGGGTCAATATGATCCAGGTGAAGGGTCAACATGATCCAGGTGAAGGGTCAACATGATCCAGGTGAAGGGTCAACATGATCCAGGTGAAGGGTCAATATGATCCAGGTGAAGGGTCAACATGATCCAGGTGAAGGGTCAACACGATGCAGGTGAGGGTCCATATGATCCAGGTGAGGGGTAATATGATCCAGGTGAAGGGTCAACATGATCCAGGTGAAGGGTCAACATGATCCAGGTGAAGGGTCAACATGATCCAGGTGAAGGGTCAACATGATCCAGGTGAAGGGTCAACATGATTCAGATGAAGGGTCAACATGATCCAGATGAAGGGTCAACATGATCCAGGTGAAAGGTCAACATGATCCAGATGAAGGGTCAACATGATCCAGGTGAAGGGTCAACATGATCCAGGTGAAGGGTCAACATGATCCAGGTGAAGGGTCAACATGATCCAGGTGAAGGGTCAACATGATCCAGGTGAAAGGTCAACATGATCCAGGTGAAGGGTCAATATGATCCAGATGAAGGGTCAACATGATCCAGGTGAAGGGTCAACATGATCCAGGTGAAGGGTCAACATGATCCAGGTGAAGGGTCAACATGATCCAGGTGAAGGGTCAACATAAAACCTACCACTAGAGGATCAGACAAATCATTACTTATCAGATTTACTTAATAATGGCAATAATTCCGACTGATGTACATACTGGTTTAGTGGGTGTTGCTGCTGGTGTGATAACATTAACACAGCCTCTGGTTCGCAGGTCCCAGAAACGCACCGTTCGGTCCTGGGAGCCAGAGACAAACATGGCTCCTCCCCAGGTGTGTAATGCCAATATGTGACCTGTAAAGTAATTGTTAATAATAATATTATTATAAAAACAATAATACTAATAATAATAAAGATCAATCTTTTTCAACGAACAGGGTGACCCAAAAAAAAAAAATGAAAGTTTCTCTCTATAAATTTAGTAATATATACAGGAGAAGGGGTTACTAGCCCCTTTCTTGGGGCATTTTAGTCATCTCTTATGACACGCATGACTTACAGAGGAAGAATTCTGATTAACCCTTTCAGGGTCCGTCCCGTAGATCTACGGCTTTACGGTGAGTGTCCAAACCGTAGATCTACGCCAAAATTCTAGCGCCGTCAAATTTAGCGCGAAAGCGCTCATAGGCCTACATGTGAGAGAATGGGTCTGCGCCGTGGGTGTGCGCCATAAACAAAAAATCTAGGCGCCTGCATAGCATTGTGGGAACGCCGGCTCAGTCACCCTTGTTCACCATGCCTCGTCGCAAGTCAGCTCTCACTCCCCGGAAAATTGGGACTCTCCTCTTCCTGTCTGATAGTTCTGACACTGATGGAAGTGGAAATGAAGACGAATTCTACGGCTTTGATAAGTTAGTGACCGAAAATAATGACCAGGATATCGATAATAGTGCAGAAAACCCCGACGATCCTCGACCTTCTACCTCTGGTGTGGGCACTCGTGACTCACGGTCGGGTGTTCCTAAACGTAAGAGAAAACTAATATTTTCGCGTGGCCAGGCCTCTGACTTCAGTAATGACGATGATTCTGACGTGGATTGTGATTTTATTGCGCTCGACGATCATTCGAGTAGTGATAGTGAGGAATCATATTCACCAGTGAAGCGTCGGTATGTTCGCCGCCGCATGCGCTCGGGTAGTGTACCCTATGCTGTGCCCAGGGGACGGAGTACATCCCGGAGTACATCCCGTGGCCCTACACCCGTTTTAGGTAGTGATAGTGAGGATGATGTGGCTACACTTGGCATGGATGGGCCACAGGCATCAGTGGATGGTGTTAGTGGTGCTGGTGGTGGTAGTGGCACCGCCATGCGTGACTCACCGTGCCACGCGGGGACCCACGCTGCTGACTCGTCAGTTCAAGGACAAAGCGGAGCGTCAGCCACCAGCCCGCCACAACCACAACCACCCGTACAACCAGCCTATGATGTCCAGTATCCACCACAAAACCGTATGTGGGATTGGCAGCAAAATCCCAATTTTGTTCCCAAGCCTCACCACTTTGATGACTCTCAAAGTGGAATTCTACCTACCTGTCCCCTTGGAACCACGGCCAATGAACTGGAATTCTTTGAATTATTCTTTGACCAGCCATTGATGGAAATTATTGCCAGGGAAAGTAATAAGTATTTTCAGTACACCATGGCAAATACGATCTTATCACCACAGTCAAGACTACACAGGTGGAAAGAGACGACTGTTGCAGAAATGTATTTGCTTTTTGCAACAATAATGCTTATGCCTCACGTCTATAAGCATAATATAAAAGCATACTGGTCCACAGATCGGCTAATTTCTACCCCATCCTTCAGTGAAATAATACCAGTGAACAGGTTTATCTTACTGTTACGTATGTTGCACTTCTCTGACAAAACCAGGCCTGACAGAAGTGACAGGTTATACAAGATTAGAAATGTTTTCATGTATCTCAAACAAAAGTTCAGGATATACTTTTATCCATTCAAGAATCTTGTAATTGACGAGTCTTTGATTTTGTTCAAAGGTAGACTGTCATTCAAGCAGTATATACCGAGCAAGAGGAACCGCTTTGGTATAAAATTGTTTGTACTCTGTGATTGTGACAGTGGCCTGGTGTTGGATATTGTTGTATACACGGGTAGTAAAACATTGAAAGATACCAAGATGTTATTGGGTATCTCAGGTGACGTAGTGAGAAACATGATGGCACCTTATCTTGGTAAGGGCCATACATTATATACCGATAACTGGTACACAAGCCCATTACTCAGTGATTTCATGCGAGTGAACAAGACAGATGTGTGTGGCACAGTGCGTTCTAATCGTAAACATATGCCCAGGCTCAACGCAGGTGTTCGTGGTGATGACGTGCAGGTGTTTACTGCCAATGACATCATGGCATTACGGTGGCATGACAAACGAGATGTCACATTGTTGACAACCATTCACCGTAATGAAATGCAAGACAGTGGCAAAGTTGATCGAGTGACTAATGAACGTATTCGAAAACCAGTGTCAGTGATTGATTATACACAAAACATGCGCTTGGTTGACAAGTGTGACATGCAGATTGGTTTTGTTGACTGTGTTCGTAAGAGTTACAAGTGGTACATGAAACTTTTCTTCCATCTCATGGACATTTCAATGCTGAATGCATATAATATGTACCAAATAAAGACTGGTAACAGACCACCGTATGGTGAATTTTGTTTGTCTGTTGTCAGACAACTCATAATGAAGTACCAGGTAACAACACCTGCAATACAACATGGTCCTCGAATTCATCACGATATACCCAAGCGTTTGAGGAGAGAAGGTGATCATTTCATAATACAGCTTCCTTCAACTCAAAAGAAATTTGCTCAGAAGAGATGCATTGTCTGTGCACAAACAAAACGACGGCAACAAAGACGCAAAGACACTCGGTTTATGTGTGAGGAATGTAAGGTGCCTCTGTGCATGGTGCCTTGTTTCAAGGAGTTCCACAAGCTCCAGCAGTTCTAAAACCATGTCCAGTGATTGTAAATATGTAAATATATGATAGAACATTAGTATTATACAATATTTGTGCATGTTTATTGTAATAAACAACAGTGGTAAACAATAATATGATAATAACTTTAGTGCGGTTATTGTGTTCAATACAGTGAGTTTATATATATCAATTATATACAGTATTGGTCTCTCAGGCCCCAAATGTTAGTAGGAATAGAAAAAAATTGGAAAAGAAAAGAAAAAACAACTAAAACAACAAAATAATATAATACGCGTATGTGGAATTCGTCGATGTTGCCACCACCACATCATTTTCTATAAACTTCTTGGCACTGTATCTCGGTAAGTACTGATCAGATTCTAATTTTTTTTGTTTTATTACCTTCACAAAAATATGCTCTTTAATTCTGTAAGAAAAAATTTTTTTTTTTTTTTTCTAAATTTCTTGGACACTGGTGCGTGACTTCATATTTTGGCCTTGGACCCTGAAAGGGTTAAATCACCACTTCCCCTTTCTCGCACCTCGGTGCGCTTGCTCTCCCTCTGTGGGTTTCTAGCTCTCTTGCAGTGCTCCCCTTCCTTTGTATTTGACTGGCTCGTCTTCCTTATTTCCCACTTCTACCACTACCACTACTACTACCTCTTCTTCTTCTACTACATCTACTGATGAAATTAGACACATGTGCAGCGTCTGGTTGTCTTTGTTGTGGACGTTTCGCCATCCAGTGGCTGGCTGGATGGCGAAACGTCTACGGTGGGGATGCCTGTGTGTTGTGCATGTGTCATTTCATCCTGTCGGTATTATATACAATTCTTGTACTACTACTACTACTACCACTACTACTACCTCCACCTCTTCCTGCCTATATATAGCCGTCCTGCTCCACCTCTGTTAGTGTGACTTTGTCAATGGTCCAAGTCGGACCGAAACGTCGTCGTAAGCTTCTGTCTTTTATGTGCGGGTTATTTGTGTACTTCCCATTTCCAGGACTCAAGTTCGGCTAACTGATTTCCCTGAATCCCTTCACAAAATATTACCCTGCCCCCACTCCAACAGCTCATGAAGACCCAAAAACCATACGTCTCCATTCACTCCTAACACGCTCACACATGCTTGCTGAAAGTCTAAGCCCATCACCTACAAAACCTCCTTTACCCCCTCCCTCCAACCTGTTTGAGGATGACCCTTACCCTGTCTTCCTTCCCCTAAAGATTTATACACTCTCCGAGTCATTCTACTTTGATTTATTCTCTCTAAATGACCAAACCACCTCAACAACCCCTCTTCAGCCCTCCGACTATTACTTTTAGTAACTCCACACCTCCTCCTAATTTCCACACTCCGAATTCTCTGCATAATATTTACACCACACACTGCCCTTAGACATGACATCTCCACTGCCTCCAGCCATCTCTTCGCTGCAGCATTTACAACCCAAGCTTCACACCCATATAAGTGCTGGTATCACTATACTTTTGTACATTCCCTTCTTTGCCTCCATGGATAACTTTTTTTCTCCACAGATGCCTCAACACACCACTCACCTTTTTTTCTTCATCAATTCTATGGTTAACCTCATACTTCATAAACCCATCCACTGACAAGTCAACTTCCAAATATCTGAAAACATATACTTCTTCCATACTTCCTCTCTCCAAGGTGATATCCAATTTTTCTTTATCTAAATCATTTGATACCCTCGTCACCTTACTCTTATCTATGTTCACTTTCAACTTTCTACCTTTACACACCCTTCCAAACTCATCCACTAACCTTCCCATAAGCACAGTATCATCAGCAAAAAGTAACTGTGTCAATTCCCATTCAACACTTTCATCTCACTCACACATAATCACTGTTTCTGCAGAGGTGCTCGGAATACAACAGTTTAGAAGCATATATGTATAAAGATACACAACACATCCCTCCAAACTGCCAACATCCCAAACCCCTCCTTTAAAGTGCAGGCATTGTACTTCCCATTTCCAGGACTCAAGTCCAGCTATATAAAAAATACCCAGCTCACACTCCAACAGCTCATCAGGTCCCAAATATCATTCGTCTCCATTCACTCCTATATAACATGCTCATGCATGCTTGCTGGAAGTCCAAGCCCCTCGCCCACAAAGCCTCCTTTACCCCCTCCCTCCAACCTTTTCGAGGACGGCCACTACCCCACATGCATGAATGTATTATATAGGAGAGAGTGGAGACAAATGGTTTTTAGGACTTGATGTGCTGTTGGAGTGTGAGCAAGGTAACATTTATAAAGGGATTCAGGGAAACCACCAGGTCAGACTTGAGTCCTGGAGGTGGGGAGTACAGTGCCTGCAATCTGAAGGATGAGTGTTGATAAGTTGCAGTTTTATAAATGTAGTGTAGGCATGCCTCTGGCAAGACAGTGATGGAGTGAATGATGGTGACGAAAGCGTTTCTTCTTTTATGGGTCACCTGCCTTAGTGGAAAACAGCCAATGAATTAATAAAATAAATAATAATTATAATAATCTTTATTTCTACAGATACATGATACAACTTATACAAACCGAGCTGACAAGGGGCTTTCCATATAGAAAGCCCCCTTAGTATAGCACTGATGAAGAATCAGTGGCTACATCAGTCCTATACAAAGAAGAATGATGAAGATCAGAAGGAGTTTGAGGTAATCAGTCCCTCAGAGTGGAGTCGCTTTAATCAGTCCATCAATTCTGAAAAGAATACAGCATATGCTCAAAGAAAGTAGTTTATATACTGTAGACAGGTGAGATGAAGCAGTCATAAGTGATATCACTGTGGATAAATCCACATGTGGAAGTAGGTCTTGACTATAGGTTAGGCAGGGAATTCTTCACTTGCCTAACCTATAGCCATGACCTATTTCTACATGTGGATTTGTCCACTGTGATATCACTTACGACTGCTTCACCTCACCTGTCTACAGTATATAAACTACTTTCTTTGAGCATATGCTGTATTCTTTTCAGAATTGATGGACTGATTACAGCGGCTCCACTCTGAGGGACTGATTACCTCAAACTCCTTCTGATCTACACCATTCCTCTCTGTACAGGACTGATGAAACCAATGTGTGGCAAAACATTTTCTCAATAAGATACCCAAGTGTTGCACATGTATTATTACTATTATCTTTATTGATGAAATGTTTCGCCTACACAGTAGACTTCTTCAGTCACATACAAAAGTAGCAAGTGTAGTAGTGAAATGAAGATGATGTAATCAGTCCACCAACCTTGGAGAATAAGTATGTACAGTGGACCCCCGGTTAACGATATTTTTTCATTCCAGAAATATGTTCGGGTGCCAGTACTCACCGAATTTGTTCCCATAAGGAATATTGTGAAGTAGATTAGTCCATTTCAGACCCCCAAACATACACGTACAAACGCAGTTACATAAATACACTTACATAATTGGTCGCATTGGGAGGTGATCGTTAAGCGGGGGTCCACTGTATTTGAGGTGGTCAGTCCCTCAGCCTGGAGAAGAGTTCTGCTCATTGGTCTAGAACTATATATTGCTTTGGATATACACCTACCATCCGACTTACGACCGAGTTCGGTTCCGAGAAACCGGTCGTAAGTCGAACTTTAATCTGAATATCAACAAAACATTTTTGTAATGACTTTATTTTATTGTTTTATTTTGGTATTTCATGTTTTACTTTACTTTTTATGCTGTTAGTACTGTATTTTATACAGTAAGGTTTAGGATAAACACTCTGTACAACACAAATAGTTGTTTATTTCCCAGAAATTTGGCATAAAAAACATGGTCGTAAGTCGAGCAGGTCATAAGTCGAGTGGTCGGAAGTCGAGCAGGTCGTAAGTCGGATGGTAGGTGTAGTATATCGATATAGAGTTCCAGACCATGGAGCTGAAGTCTTCTCCAGGCTGAAGGACTGACCACCTCAAATGCTTTTTCTCCACTTTGAAGAAATAATGATGATTACCTCATCTTTATTTCACTACTACACTTGTTTCCTCTGTATCCGACTGAAGAAGCCGACTGTGTAGGCGAAACTTTTTATCAATAAAGATACTCAACTGCTGTAATGATTTTATTTAAACTTAAATGAACTTCAGTAGGATGGCACTGACCTGTGTGGCCAGAGAGAGCCTGAAACGGGGTGCCAGTAGCACAGTCAGTGACGTAAATCTTGCAGTCACCAGCACCGCCAGAGATGAGAAGAGACGACTTGTTGCTGGCATCTTCGATGAAGCACATGTCTCGCACCGTACCATCGTGCATCGTCAGTTCCACTTCTTGACCTTAAACACACAATAACAATTATAGCATCAATATTGTATGTCACATGTATTATATTTCCTGTACTATATTTACATACTGTAATTTTCTTACTGTAGTAATAATCAAACATTTCACAAAGACTTACACTAAGTTAAACCATCATAAATACTGCACAAGAAAATAAACATTAAGCAATGGTTTGTTACCATCTAGTAAATTTTATTGACAAACTTTAGAATAAAAAATATTATGTGAACAATATGTGAGCACATAAGAGAATACTACTTTTAGCAAGCTAATAACACACACAAGTTAACAATGTATTAATATTATTATTATAATCATAACTAAGTGATAACCTCATAAGGGGAACAAGTAATAAAAATTTGATTTCATTAATATTTTATATTAATTTTGTAGACTCTTTCCTCCATAAGCCAAGCGTGTCGTAAGAGGCGGCTAAAATGCCAGGAGCAAGGCGCTAATAACCCTTTCTCCTGTATAAATTACTAAATGTAAAAAGAAGAACCTTTCATTTAATCTTTTTTTGGGACACCCTCGGCTTGGTGGGAGATGGCCGGTGTGTTAAAAAAAAAAAAAAAATTTTTATGAAGGATGGCAATTGCAGAATAAATATAATACCTGCAAACTGATGCCCACACATTTTAAAAAAAGTAAAAGATTTATTTCTTTGTAAAGGTCACAATGTGTAATTACAATTTTGGTTTGCTAAGTACAAAAAAAAAGTCACTATCATGCCGGGGCATTTCGGGCAGACTAATCCTAGTAAATAATATAGACAAGATAAGAGTGGTTAACTTTTATTGAAATCTTTATTTAATCTTTATACTAAAGCGAGGTAGCCGAAGTGGCGGTTTATAAAAATAATAATCTTGAGGTTGCACATAACATAAACAATATTACAATTAATGGTTCAGTCAGTAATATTTCATGGATTGGCAGATGTTTAACCCTTTGACTGTTCTGGTCGCATATATACGTCTTACGAGTCACCGTGTTTGACGTATATATACTCAAAAATTCTAGCGGCTTCAAATCAAGCAGGAGAAAGCTGGTAGGCCCACATGTGAGAGAATGGGTCTGTGTGGTCAGTGTGCACCATATAAAGAAAATCCTGCAGCACGCAGTGCATACTGAGAAAAAAAAAAACTCTGACCACTTTTTTTAATTAAAATGCCAAATTTGTGGTCTATTTTTGTATAGTATTTATGGTTGTAATCTTGTTTTCTTGGTCTCATTTGATAGAATGGAAAACATATTATAGAAATAGAGGTGATTTTAATTGGTTTTACTATGAAAAGAACCTTGAAATGGAGCTCAAAATAGGGGAAATGTTTGATTTTTGCCGATGTTCAGAAGTAAACAAATGATGTCATTTTCCAATAAACGTCCAAGTAGCCATTCTAATATTCACTCATGAATGGGTTGACATTATTTATACAATTATTACAATATTGCAGTAGTCTGCATAACAGTAAATCTTCTATTTTTTGTTTGAATAAATATTCAAAATAGAAAGCAAGAGTAATATCAGAGGGGCCTGGAGACATGACTGATGAACAAAGAAAATGTTATTTTAAAGTCAGGAATGTCTGCATTGTTCATTCTGAACCCTATTTTGAAATTGGCATATTTTTTAATTTGCGTGAAATTGTCCAAATTGCAAATTTCTGACCACGTTACTGGGTAGTTGAAATCGGTAAATGGGCAGTTTCTTGTACTCAATCAATAGAATAAATGGAGTTCTAAAGAAATAGCTATGAGTTGGGTGGACTGGAACAATGGAATTAGCCGAAAATAGGGCTCAAAGTGGATGAATCGCCGATTCGTAAATATCGCTGAGGTCGCTAACTTCATGAGAGCGTAATTCCATAAATTTTCCATCAAATTTCGTTCTTTTGGTGTCATTACCATCGGGAAAAGATTCTCTATCATCTGATAAGATTTTTTTTTTTTTTTTCAAAAAGTTTTCGACACCAGGAGACACCTCAGGAGTGGGGGTTTCGACAGTCTAGGGTTAATAGACTAGAGGTCATATAATATAATATTTGGGAGTGTTGTTTCAAACTAATCAGAAGTTGTTTTGGTTGGTTTGGTTAGTACTTAGCCCTTAAACGATTCAAACGTATATATTCATTCACTCGTGCAGCGCCCCGAATATTTTGAAAAAAAAAAATATATATATATATATATTTATATATACATTTTTTATAGAAAAAAAGAGCACCTTTTTCTAAGTGTTACAGAATAAAAAAAAAATTAGGGTGAGTACTTACCGACATATGAGGCCGAGAAGTTGGCACTGGATGCTCATGTGACAGCAACATGGAGTCCTGCCGCTTGCAGAAGTGTTGCCGATATACCTTTTTTTTATTTTTCATATTATTTTATGTAATTTTTATGTTCTGATAATTACAATTTATAGTAGTTCTTGTCATTTCACAACCAATCTTTGTTCTGACACTAGTATTAGGTACTGAAAATGTACTCAAATTATCACAAACACTGACAGGTGGACATTTACACCTGCCTTGGTGATTTACTATTGTCTTGGAATATAAACAAAGCATTTATATGTCCCAGCAATGTTTTGGAGATGATGATGATGATGATGATGATGATGATGATGATGATGATGATGATGATGATGATGATGATGATGATGATGATGATGATGATGATGATGATGATGATGATGATGATGATGATGATGATGATGATGATGATGATGATGATTCATACCTGCCTAAGCTCTTGGGAGTTAGCGTGGGCTGTTACCAAGCACCATGGCTTGTTGTAGTGTTTTAGAATCTCAGGTTCAAGTGTTGAAGAAGGAGATTCTACTTCTTCAGGAGGAAAATAGGAGGCTGAAGCTTCGCATAGATGAGTTTGGGAGCGAGTGTGAGAAGGATTTAGCTGGTAAGGAGGAAATGGTCACCAGCAGTGATAGTGGCAGCCGCTTTAAGTGGCAAGTGGTTCACAGTTCAGGAAGAAGGAAGATGAGGAGAGTTAATAGAGAAGATGTGAAGGTAGGAAATCGATTCTCTGTTCTCCAAGACGAGTGTACTTCAGTGGTTAGTGAGGTTGAAGGTACCACTGATTCCCCTGCTAATCAAGGTAAGAATATTTTAATAGTAGGCGATTCTCAGGTAAGATATATGGACCGTGCATTTTGTAACAGAGACAGAAAGGTCAGACAGAGAGTGTGCCTTCCTGGAGCTGGTGTTGGTGACATAGTCAGCAGGTTGGATAATATTATGGCAGGTAATGGGAACAAGCCCATTATCTGTCTTAGTGCTGGGGGTAATGACATTGGGAAGGGCAGGAGAGAGGAGCTGCTGGATAAGTACAGGTCAGCCATAGAAGTAGTTAGGTCTAAGGGAGGGATCCCAGTCATATGTAGCATCTTGCCTAGAAAGGGAGTGGGCAATGAATGGATGTCTAGGGCAATTGGTATAAATTGCTGGCTAGACAGGTACTGCAAGGAACTTGCAATCCCATTCATTGATAACTGGGACCTATTCTTTGGCAAACGTGATATGTATGCAAGGGATGGGGTTCATCTCTCTGGGGATGGAGTGGTTGCATTAGCCAATTCAATTGAGAGGGTAATTGATGACTTGTCTAGGAATTTAAACTGATAGATTATAGAGGTATGGGTGTTTGTGGGAAACAATCAGGCTGCAGCATTAGGGTTAAAAACAGCAGTTATTACCGGGATACCTCAGGGATATGTTTAAAAGACAATATTCAAAATAAAGTTGCTAGTAATGGCAAATCAATTGATCAACAAACAAAGAGAGATAGTAGAGGGCAACGAGTGACTAGCTCCCTTAAGGTTTACTATACAAATAGTAGGAGTCTAAGAAATAAGATAGATGAGCTAAGATTACTTGCAAGTGTAGGTAATATAGATATTATTGGTATAACAGAGACCTGGTTCAACCTGAAAGATAGAGAAATGCCTTCTGAATGCAACATACAGGGTTATAAACTATTCCACACTGATAGGGTCAACAGGAAGGGTGGTGGAGTGGCGATGTATGTCAGAGAAAATTTAAATTGTTGTCTTAGACATGATATAAGATTAGAAACATCGAACACAGAATCTGTTTGGCTACAGTTTCTCGAGGGTCGTGACAAATTAATTTTGGGTGTGATTTATAGGCTCCAAACCTTGATAGGGAGTGCAGTAAGCTGTTACTTTCTTGATGCGGGACTTTTTAGAAAATTCATAAGGCATCTATACTTAGTTTCAATATTCATGGAATTTTGCAATTTTTATTATCACACTGGCCGATTCCCACCAAGGCAGGGTGGCCCGAAAAAGAAAAACTTTCACCATCATTCACTCCATCACTGTCTTGCCAGAAGGGTGCTTTACACTACAGTTTTTAAACTGCAACATTAACACCCCTCCTTCAGAGTGCAGGCACTGTACTTCCCATCTCCAGGACTCAAGTCCGGCCTGCCGGTTTCCCTGAATCCCTTCATAAATGTTACTTTGCTCACACTCCAACAGCACGTCAAGTATTAAAAACCATTTGTCTCCATTCACTCCTATCAAACACGCTCACGCATGCCTGCTGGAAGTCCAAGCCCCTCGCACACAAAACCTCCTTTACCCCCTCCCTCCAACCTTTCCTAGGCCGACCCCTACCCCGCCTTCCTTCCACTACAGACTGATACACTCTTGAAGTCATTCTGTTTCGCTCCATTCTCTCTACATGTCCGAACCACCTCAACAACCCTTCCTCAGCCCTCTGGACAACAGTTTTGGTAATCCCGCACCTCCTCCTAACTTCCAAACTACGAATTCTCTGCATTATATTCACACCACACATTGCCCTCAGACATGACATCTCCACTGCCTCCAGCCTTCTCCTCGCTGCAACATTCATCACCCATGCTTCACACCCATATAAGAGCGTTGGTAAAACTATACTCTCATACATTCCCCTCTTTGCCTCCAAGGACAAAGTTCTTTGTCTCCACAGACTCCTAAGTGCACCACTCACTCTTTTCCCCTCATCAATTCTATGATTCACCTCATCTTTCATAGACCCATCCGCTGACACGTCCACTCCCAAATATCTGAATACATTCACCTCCTCCATACTCTCTCCCTCCAATCTGATATCCAATCTTTCATCACCTAATCTTTTTGTTATCCTCATAACCTTACTCTTTCCTGTATTCACCTTTAATTTTCTTCTTTTGCACACCCTACCAAATTCATCCACCAATCTCTGCAACTTCTCTTCAGAATCTCCCAAGAGCACAGTGTCATCAGCAAAGAGCAGTGGCGATGTCAGAGAAAATTTAAATTGTTGTCTTAGACATGATATAAGATTAGAAACATCGAACACAGAATCTGTTTGGCTACAGTTTCTCACAAAGATTCACTAATTAATAATCTTGAGGTTAATGATGAGCTTGGGGAAAGTGATCACAAATCACTTAGTTTCAATATATCATGGAATTACCCAGATAACTGCAATCAAATCTCTGTCCCAGATTTTCGCTTGGCCGACTTCATGGGACTGAAAAATTACCTGGGTGGGCTAAATTGGGATGTCCTGACTATGGGTCAGGTAGGTGATCTTGGTTGCCAATATGACGTTTTTCAGAGCATAGTTCTAGCTGCCCAGACAACTTTTGTTCCGAGTAGGGAAATTAGATCTAACAAAAATGATCCCAAATGGATGAACAATAGATTAAAACATCTCATTGGTCAAAAGAGAGGCATATATAGGCGTATCAAAAGAGGGGATGGGCAGTTAAGAAATCAATATATTCAATTAAAGAGAGAAATAAAGAAAGGAATAAGAAAAGCAAAAAGGGATTATGAGGCTAAGGTCGCAAGGGATTCAAAGACTAACCCAAAAGGGTTCTTTCAGGTATACAGAAGTAAGATTAGGGACAAGATTGGCCCACTTAAGAGTAACTCTGGTCAGATCACTGACAGTGATAAGGATATGTGTGAAATTCTCAATACCTACTTCCTCTCAGTTTTCACCCAGGAAAATACTAGCGATATTCCTGAAATAATAGATTATGTAGAACAGGATGATAATAAACTATGTACGATTGCGGTAACTAGTGACATGGTCCTCAGACAAATAGAGAAACTAAAACCTAACAAATCCCCAGGTCCTGATGAACTGTTTGCAAGGGTGTTAAAGGAATGTAAAGAGGAACTTAGCATACCTTTGGCTAATCTTTTTAACATATCACTACAAACTGGCATAGTGCCTGATAAGTGGAAAATGGCAAATGTAATACCTATTTACAAGGCAGGTGACAGGTCCTTGGCTTCGAACTATAGACCAATAAGCCTTACCTCCATAGTGGGAAAATTTATGGAATCAATAATTGCCGAAGCAATTCGTAGCCATCTTGACAGGCACAGATTGATTAATGAATCTCAACACGGTTTTACAAAGGGGCGTTCCTGTCTTACGAATTTACTAACTTTTTTCACTAAGGTGTTTGAGGAGGTAGATCATGGTAATGAATATGATATTGTGTATATGGACTTCAGTAAGGCTTTCGATAGAGTTCCACACCAGAGGCTATTGAGGAAACTTAAGGCACACGGAATAGGAGGAGAAATTTTTTCCTGGGTAGAGGCATGGCTGACAAATAGGCAGCAGAGAGTTTGCATAAATGGGGAGAAATCAGAATGGGGGCACGTCACAAGCGGTGTTCCTCAGGGGTCAGTGTTGGGCCCGTTGTTGTTCACAATTTACATAAACGACATAGATGAGGGAATAAATAGCGACATAAGCAAATTTGCTGATGACACCAAAATAGGCCGTCCAATTCATTCTAATGAGGACACTAGAGCACTCCAGGATGATTTGAATAGACTGATGCAATGGTCGGAGAAGTGGCAGATGCAGTTTAATATTGACAAATGCAAAGTTCTAAATGTTGGACAGTTAAATAACCATGCCACATATAAACTAAATAATGTAGATCTTAATACTACTGATTGCGAAAAGGATTTAGGAGTTCTGGTTAGCAGTAATCTAAAACCAAGACAACAGTGCATTAGTGTTCGCAATAAAGCTAACAGAATTCTTGGCTTCATATCTAGAAGTATAAATAATAGAAGTCCTCAGGTTGTTCTTCAACTCTATATATCCTTGGTTAGGCCTCATTTAGACTATGCTGCTCAGTTCTGGTCACCGTATTACAGAATGGATATAAATGCTCTGGAAAACGTACAGAGGAGGATGACAAAGATGATCCCATGTATCAGAAATCTTCCCTATGAGGATAGACTGAGGGCCCTGAATCTGCACTCTCTCGAAAGGCGTAGAATTAGGGGGGATATGATCGAGGTGTATAAATGGAAAACAGGAATAAATAAAGGGGATGTAAATAGCGTGCTGAAAATTTCCAGCCAAGACAGGACTCGCAGCAATGGTTTCAAGTTGGAAAAATTCAGATTCAGGAAGGATATAGGAAAGCACTGGTTTGGTAATAGAGTTGTGGATGAGTGGAACAAACTCCCGAGTACAGTTATTGAGGCTAAAACGTTGTGTAGTTTTAAAAATAGGTTAGATAAATACATGAGTGGGTGTGGGTGGGTGTGAGTTGGACCTGACTAGCTTGTGCTGCTGGGTCTGGTGCAGTGCTCCATCCTTGAGTGGAGGTGACCAGACTGGGTGGGTCATCGGTCGTATCCGGGGGGGGGGGGGACATGGACCTGCTCCGCATGGGTCAGGTGGCATGTTGCAGTGTTCCTTCTTTCTTATGTTCTGTTTACCTGGAGTTTACCTGGAGAGAGTTCCGGGGGTCAACGCCCCCGCGGCCCGGTCTGTGACCAGGCCTCCTGGTGGATCAGAGCCTGATCAACCAGGCTGTTGCTGCTGGCTGCACGCAAACCAACGTACGAGCCACAGCCCGGCTGATCCGGAACTGACTTTAGGTGCTTGTCCAGTGCCAGCTTGAAGACTGCCAGGGGTCTGTTGGTAATCCCCCTTATGTGTGCTGGGAGGCAGTTGAACAGTCTCGGGCCCCTGACACTTATTGTATGGTCTCTTAACGTGCTAGTGACACCCCTGCTTTTCATTGGGGGGATGGTGCATCGTCTGCCAAGTCTTTTGCTTTCGTAGTGAGTGATTTTCGTGTGCAAGTTCGGTACTAGTCCCTCTAGGATTTTCCAGGTGTATATAATCATGTATCTCTCCCTCCTGCGTTCCAGGGAATACAGGTTTAGAAACCTCAAGCGCTCCCAATAATTGAGGTGT
Source organism: Cherax quadricarinatus (assembly GCF_038502225.1). NCBI lineage: Eukaryota > Metazoa > Arthropoda > Malacostraca > Decapoda > Parastacidae > Cherax > Cherax quadricarinatus. The sequence continues at coordinate 8,338,970 of NC_091386.1, forward strand.
TTTATCTCCGTTATGCGCGCCGTGAAAGTTCTCTGTACATTTTCTAGGTCGGCAATTTCACCTGCCTTGAAAGGTGCTGTTAGTGTGCAGCAATATTCCAGCCTAGATAGAACAAGTGACCTGAAGAGTGTCATCATGGGCTTGGCCTCCCTAGTTTTGAAGGTTCTCATTATCCATCCTGTCATTTTTCTAGCAGATGCGATTGATACAATGTTATGGTCCTTGAAGGTGAGATCCTCCGACATGATCACTCCCAGGTCTTTGACGTTGGTGTTTCGCTCTATTTTGTGGCCAGAATTTGTTTTGTACTCTGATGAAGATTTAATTTCCTCATGTTTACCATATCTGAGTAATTGAAATTTCTCATCGTTGAACTTCATATTGTTTTCTGCAGCCCACTGAAAGATTTGGTTGATGTCCGCCTGGAGCCTTGCAGTGTCTGCAATGGAAGACACTGTCATGCAGATTCGGGTGTCATCTGCAAAGGAAGACACGGTGCTGTGGCTGACATCCTTGTCTATGTCGGATATGAGGATGAGGAACAAGATGGGAGTGAGTACTGTGCCTTGTGGAACAGAGCTTTTCACCGTAGCTGCCTCGGACTTTACTCTGTTGACGACTACTCTCTGTGTTCTGTTAGTGAGGAAATTATAGATCCATCGACCGACTTTTCCTGTTATTCCTTTAGCACGCATTTTGTGCGCTATTACGCCATGGTCACACTTGTCGAAGGCTTTTGCAAAGTCTGTATATATTACATCTGCATTTTTTTTGTCTTCTAGTGCATTTAGGACCTTGTCGTAGTGATCCAATAGTTGAGACAGACAGGAGCGACCTGTTCTAAACCCATGTTGCCCTGGGTTGTGTAACTGATGGGTTTCTAGATGGGTGGTGATCTTGCTTCTTAGGACCCTTTCAAAGATTTTTATGATATGGGATGTTAGTGCTATTGGTCTGTAGTTCTTTGCTGTTGCTTTACTGCCCCCTTTGTGGAGTGGGGCTATGTCTGTTGTTTTTAGTAACTGTGGGACGACCCCCGTGTCCATGCTCCCTCTCCATAGGATGGAAAAGGCTCGTGATAGGGGCTTCTTGCAGTTCTTGATGAACACAGAGTTCCATGAGTCTGGCCCTGGGGCAGAGTGCATGGGCATGTCATTTATCGCCTGTTCGAAGTCATTTGGCGTCAGGATAACATCGGATAGGCTTGTGTTAATCAAATTTTGTGGCTCTCTCATAAAAAATTCATTTTGATCTTCGACTCTCAGTCTGGTTAGCGGCTTGCTAAAAACTGAGTCATATTGGGACTTGAGTAGCTCACTCATTTCCTTGCTGTCATCTGTGTAGGACCCATCTTGTTTAAGTAGGGGCCCAATACTGGACGTTGTTCTCGATTTTGATTTGGCATAGGAGAAGAAATACTTTGGGTTTCTTTCGATTTCATTTATGGCTTTTAGTTCTTCCCGCGATTCCTGACTCCTAAAGGATTCTTTTAGCTTAAGTTCGATGCTTGCTATTTCTCTGACCAGTGTCTCCCTACGCATTTCAGATATATTGACCTCTTTTAGCCGCTCTGTTATTCTTTTCCGTCGCCTGTAAAGGGAGCGCCTGTCTCTTTCTGTTTTACATCTACTCCTCCTTTTTCTTAGAGGACAATAATATGAGTGCATTTCTCGCATGTTTAGCAAGTTCAGGCTTTTGAAAAGTGGTGGAGTGTGCTGTCTAGTACAGAAGCTGGTAATCACCTACACAGCAGCTTTTTGTTGAGTTATTAAAGGTTTAAGGTGGATCCCCAGGCACAAATACAATAGGTGAGGTAGAGATACACAAATAACCCGCACATAAAAGAGAGAAGCTTACAACGACGTTTCGGTCCGACTTGGACCATTTCCAAAGTCACACAGTGTGACTTTGCAAATGGTCCAAGTCAGACCGAAACGTCGTTGCAAGCTTCTCTCTTTTATGTGCGGGTCATTTGTGTATCGTTCCAGTCACGGTATTGTGCCTTTTTTTGTTATTTATTGAGGTAGAGATATATGCTGGATGTGGGAATGAAATTTAGGATTACAGTTAAACCAACAGATGCTCTCGTTTAAAAAGTGTAAAAGAATCCTTCCTCCATAAGTTATGTGTGTTGTAAGAGGAGACTAGAATGCTGGGAACATTGGGCTAGTAACCCCTTCTCCTGTATGATTTACTAAATTTAAAAAGAAAAACCTTCATTTTTCATTTTAGGTCACCCTGCCTTGGTGGGATATGGCCAGTTCATTCAAGAAATGTAAAAAATCTTTTTACA
>NC_091386.1:8341362-8348532 GCF_038502225.1 Cherax quadricarinatus
GATGGGAGGTGGATCAGTGTCCATCACTGGTTTTGTCTCCTCAGTATATTTGGAGATAGCTTCAAGTGTTACAGAGGACAAGGAAGCTGAATGTAGTACAACATCAGAGGTAGAAGGGGAAGGGGGAGTAAAGATCAGAGAGGTGATGGAAGATACCAAAGAAGGGGGGATGAGAGGGTAGAGTTAACTTGGGAAGAAACTTGGGAGGGAACTAGAGAAGAGGGGACTGTAGAAGGGGGAGGATGAACCTCTACACTCGTAACAGAACTAGTAAGAGGTAAAGAACTAGGTACACAGACTGGAAAGGAAAAATGCTTGGAAAGGCTATGTAAAGAAGGGGTAAAAGGTGGTTCGAACTTTGGGGATGGTTTAGACTTCGAAGTAGAGAGGCAAGGGAAAAGTGTAGTTGTGTGAGGTCTTGTAGACAAAGAAACATGCGAGCAAGAAGATGAAGACTCAATAACAGTATTAGGTGTCGAAGTAGAGACCTTGGAGGTGAGGACTGCAAAAAGAGTTAGTAGAGGTGACTGAGGAAGTTGTCACACTAGAAACAGTGGAAGTAGGTATTACCAAAGTTGGAGGTCTCTAAGTAACTCTAGAATAAGCAAGTCATGGAAGTCTTCCCTGGAGGCGAAGATGAGGGAGTGCCATGGCATATGTGAAACCTTTTCTCTTTGAGACAACGAATTTCCCATTCTTTTAGGTAAACTTGGCAATGGTGAGAAAAAGCCGGGTGACAATGCAGACAATGTACACAATGCAACATCCCCCCAATGAAAAGCAGGGGTGCCACTAGCACAATAAGGGACAACACAATAAGTGTCAGGATGCTAAGACTGTTCAACTGTCTCCCAGCATACATAAGGCATATTACCAATAGACCCCCTGGCTGTCTTTAAGAAGGTGCTGGACAAGCACCTAAAGTCAGTACTTGACCAGCCGGGCTATGTTTGTATGTTGGATTGCGTGCAGCCAGCAGTAACAGCATGGTTGATCAAGCCCTGATCCACCATGAGGCCTGGTCACAGACCAGGCTGTGGGGGTGTTGACCCCTGGAACTCTCTCCAGGTATACTCAAGGAGCCTCATTACAATTAAGGCACGAGAGATTCAGGTTGCAGGATGTAGTTGCATGGTTATCAGTGCCACAGACTGGACACTGTGTCATGGACCTGCAATATTTTGTTGGGTGGCCAAAGTGCCAGCAGTTTCTGCACTGTTGTGGTGTAGGGATCAACTCTTGGACTTGCAGACGGTGTCCCACAATATAAACGGAGGACAGAAGCTAGCAATAGTCAAAAGTGAACTATATTGCAGGGGTAGCGTCTCCAGCCATGGGCAGGCAGTATATATGTGTCTACTTTGAGAATTGGGAGGTCTTAGATCTCAGGCTGTTCCAGAATATCATCACCACATCTGGAAATTATGTTGATCAATGGTATGAGGTAGAATGATGGTACCATTACAAGAATTGAGAGAATGATGTTTTGGAATTGTTGCATGGATAGCATCTACTGTGGTAAGGAAAGATCATGGGTTTGGCTAGCATTGTATACCGTGATGATGCATGCGCCACTCTTGAGAGCATGAAACGAAATATTTCAACCAACATGAAGTAGGAGCCTCCGCCTTGCTGATACTATAAGCTGAAAGGTAGTCATTAGCAGATGTCAGTTGTAGAGCAAAAAAACTTAGTCCATTGTGTACTTTGAAATGTAGTGTATAAGGAAAGTGAGTGTCATGCCAGGCTTTTCTGGGAAGAGTGAGAAGTAACAGTAGTGTCAACAGCTAATGGTCTTGGTCATTTAGGTGTGGGACCGGAATTTGTCCGACTTGAGATGGGCGGGCGATCCGAGAATCGTTGCACTGTAGAGGGAGAAGCTGAAAGCATGGTCAAAGAAGTGTGGAGGTCAGATGTATTAAAGGAGTCAGGCGGAACCTCGGCAACCGGAGTTGGTGACGAAATGGCACCAGCAGAAGGTACAGGGGTATTAGAAAGGTCCGAAGAATGGTCAAATAGCGAAAAAAGGTCAGAACAGGGTGTGGTAGCAGAAAGGGGTCTGGGAGGAGTGTGTTTGTGGATTTTGGACTCCACAATTATGCCACTTCTTTCTTATTGTTTTTTAGAAAACAAGAAAAAAGGAAAGAAAAAGGAATAAAAAAGGGGAGGTACATGGAGGGATAGCTCCTAGGAGGAATGAAAGGGCTGTAAATCTCCCTCTATGCCCAACCCATACCCTACCCTTCATGCCAGGATAGCAACCTCACATCTACTGAGCCACCTTGGTGGACAAAAGAGAGGGCATTTGAATACCCGCCACAAAGCATACCTTCTTCAGCGACCACCTCCTGGAATCTGACAGGCAGCCTCCAGAGATACACCTATCATCTGAAAGACACTCAAAGCCGTCCCCCGAGAACCGGAGAAGGATTGGGACATCCTCACGCGATCCAGATTCCACAGCAAACTACACCACCACCAAGAACCTCAATGGAATGGTATGGACCCCGGTACCCTTTCCCCTACCTAGGAACTTGTGTGTGACGGAAGAACCCCAAAGGTTGAAAACAGGAAGGAGATAGAGGAGGGTTGGGGAGAGGAGGAGGAAAGGGAAAGTAGTGGGGAGGATGGGATAGCAAAGGGGAAAATGGAGGGTAATTAGGTTTGGTCTGAGGAAGAAGACGAAAAGGCCCAATTCCTCAGACCAACGGCCTCTTTACCACAACAAGGAACCCCCCCTTAAAGAAGTGTACAAGTGTAGATATAGCTGGCTTGTCACATTGTACAAGTGTAGATATAGCTGGCTTGTCACATTGTACAAGTGTAGATATAGCTACCTTGATACACTGCACCAGTGTAGATTCATTTGTTTTAGATTATTATTATTATAATCAAGGGGGAAGCGCTAAACCCGGAGGATTATACAGCGCCTGGGGGGGGGGATGTGGAAGGCATTCAGGCTTAATTCGGGGAACTGGAGCACAGATCCAATTCCCTAAATCAAGAGCCCCTCACCAACATCAAGGAACCTTCCTTGAGGGGTTTTGTTTTAGAGACTTCAAACAAATAAACATTTTAGTTTTATAAATAAAACTGGTATTAAAAAGTGTCCTTGAGCATGATAAACCAAACAATAACTTGGCCAGGACTTAACTCACACTGAAATAATAAACCAAGCACAGATCATACATTTATTTATTAAATAACAATAAGTATGAACAAATGTGATTTTTTTGTATCAAATTATATTTTAGAAAGAAAAGCATATTACCAAAGTCACCTAAGGAGCAATTAAATGATGAGTTGAAGTGTTTTAGTAATAAAACTTTACTTAAGCCAATTTCTGCCTGCAGCAAATAAAAAATATAAATATTAAATATAAAAAATAAACAAATGTTGGCAATAACTTTCTGTTTCTTCAGAAAGATGATTAACATAATTAAATGGAATGCAAAACTTGGTAAAAAGCTGAGAAATTTACATTACTTAAACAAAGGTTATTCAGGTATGAGTATTTAATAAAGCTAAAAATTACTAAAAAATTATAAATGAATAACAAAATAAAGCTACAAGGTCTAGTTTACAACAGTTTATCAATGACATTTACCATATAATGAGATTTCATAAGTGTTTCTAAGGTAGAGTTGCCGATAACATCACAGCACAGGAGTCAGGAAAAGTATTGATTAGGTCTTTATTGATCAGTACACAGTACATGTAGAGGATCTCAAGTTTTGGCTCAAAACAACTTATTAACCCAAGGGCATATTATTTTCACATAACCAAGCATGAATTCGCTTCTGTAAGGAAATAAGTTCAATGGTTCTCTCATCATAATAATCGTGTGTAATATCGACAAGCTGATGAATAAGGAACGTGTAATACTTTATTATATTTCTTTCTGAAATACTTCACCTACGCAGTAGATTTCTTCAGTTGAATACCGAGGTGACTAAAATTGTGGAGAGGTGAAGATGATTTGTTGCACATGGATCTTATTCATCAGTTCTCTTGATATGTTAGGACAAAATACATAGTCCTTTGTATCCGGAAAGCCTAAGTCCGAGGTAGTTCCATCATGACTCACTGGAGTAGTTACATTTAAGTCAACTCTCAATATAATGGACTAACAGGAAGGATTCCGAGTGTTCATTAAGTCAGGATATTGAAAAATTGCTGAGAAAACACTAAAGTACTCTACTATGTACATAATAATGTACACACAGTTTACAGATGTACTGCAATAAACAATGAAAACATGTTAAAAGTAAAATTTATCCATTGGATTTTGTCTGTTATTTCAGAAGTCAGTCTGTTATATTGAGGTCTTTTATGTCAAGGATTTACAGATATCATCTCAGAGGTAAGTAAGATAACAACATACAAAATTAGACTGGAAAGGATTACAGACTATTTATAGCACAATATATGCATAGAGTATATAATTATGCTCCACTTTATTTAAGTAATAGTGAATACCTTCATGTAATGTTCTCCCAAACTTTTATTACCTCATCTTTTTTGTGCCCTAATATATTACCGATTTTCCTATGAAATTCTTGCACCAAAATAATGTAACTACATCTAGTGGCAGCATAATATAGCTACTACCAGACAGACATACTGGAGAATTCTGGCTAATCAGCTTCCGGATAATTGGGACTTAATCAAACTGGATATAACTAAAAATTTGTGTATGAACATAATAATTAATAAAATATTGATAGTTATACTTTATTAATTCCTCTGACTTTACAGATGAATTAACTCAATTTATTTAATCCCCAATGCATTTTGTACCTCGTTATAGAATACAAGTAATGTCCTGAAAATTACACCGCAGAATTGTTCACAAGGAGACCAAATTGAAGGCGGCAGAAGAGTGAGCTGGAAAGCTGTATTCAAAAAATATCAAGAATGACAATATTTACTTAAAAAAGTCTTGCAGATGTTCTGCTTTGGGCACACCAAATTGTATATTTACATTCTTAGCCATTTCTCCTACCCATGTCTTCAGATGAATATAAATTCCACACTGGGAAACGTGCCCTGAAGTGAGGTTACATGTCATATATCTCTGGTTGGTATGCAAAATAGTTTCAAATTAATCTTACTACTTTCCCTAAGCTTTGCCTTTTTGAGACATCTAAAAAAGTTTATTGTTTTATATAAAGGATAAATTTTTATAGGTAAAAAATATTTGCAAGGACTTTAATTTATCTAACCAGTTAATAGTATATCATAGGTACCACTAAACAAAATTCTCAACACACTAAAGTATAGAAGCCATTCTTGTACAGTATTCATTAAGTGTCAACACTGTAGGGAGAAAGTGTCTCTTAAAGAATTTATAATGATTTATAACTACAATACACCTGTTTATTACATATGTGAAACCCAATAACAATAAATTCTGCTGCAAGTAATTAAATCTTCAATTTTATTTCACATTTGAGGGAAAGTATTATTTACCGCACTCTATATTATAGATGAATGGCTTGTATATCACATATACAGATCACTATTCAATTTTGCTCAGGTTACCATGGATATAACTCCTCTGCCAACGAACAATAACTATCTTAACATGGTTATACAGACATCATATGCAGTATTTACAAATCTTTAGGGGGAGAGAAAATAATCTAAAACAACACAGTACTTAGAACACAATGATTTTCAGTGTAATTGTTTTTTATGTATTAATTTAGACAAAAATCTTAGATCATATACTAAAGTTAAAAAACTGTTCTCGAAGTGTTTCTACCTGAAATTCGAATGTAGTACGTATTTACCAAATTTACTTCGCCAGAAATCTGAACTTAGGAGAGGGACCTTATGATGATGTTTTGGTGTGTCCTGCATTACTGTCTTGACAATGGTATGGTGTGTCCTGCATCACTGTCTTGACAATGGTACAGTGTGTCCTGCATCACTGTCCTGACAATGGTACAGTGTGTCCTGCATCACTGTCTTGACAATGGTACAGTGTGTCCTGCATCACTGTCTTGACAATGGTACAGTGTGTCCTGCATCACTGTCTTGACAATGGTACAGTGTGTCCTGCATCACTGTCTTGACAATGGTACAGTGTGTCCTGCATCACTGTCTTGACAATGGTTCAGTGTGTCCTGCATCACTGTCTTGACAATGGTTCAATGTGTCCTGCATCACTGTCTTGACAATGGTTCAGTGTGTCCTGCATCACTGTCTTGACAATGGTTCAGTGTGTCCTGCATCACTGTCTTGACAATGGTTCAGGATGGACTGAAACATCATGGTAAGGTTTTTCTTCTAAGCGCTGGTTTTTGGTGAATTGTTCCTGCCATGGTATTGTGAGTTTTTATTCTTCATTCACTCTATCTTTTATTATGTACACTACCACAGTCATCAAGAACTTATGCATTTATATTTATTAAGCCGCAAATAATCTTTATAAATACGTTATTTCCTTAAATTCAACAAACATGGGATTAAAGCCTTTCAAAGAGAGGCAGGATGGGGAGAAAGACCTTGATGCAAGGGATCTTGATCCAGACTCTGCATAACCAATACAGATTTAGCATTTCCCCATGAATATAACAACAGGATCCGATTCTAAGTATTGCCTATTCCCTTAAGAGAGAGGTTCTTTGATGATGGTGAGCACCTTGTATTCAAAGAAATTGAGCCTGACCTCCCATTTCTTGGATCGAACCTGAGTGCCTATTCCCCAGGCACTGCATAACTGTTATGGGTTTAATCGCCCCTCCCTCATAAAAATAACAATACACAGAACCCCTCTGGAAAGATAGATGATCACCTTGCTTTAGCTAGACAGCCAATGAAGAATTTTTTTTATTTAATGGGCTAACAGAGAGAAGTGAGTGGCTGGTAGTGGCAACTGTGGTAGCGATCAGATTATTCTTCCGTGATCATAACTATAATGGACAATTCTGTAACCAATGGAGTTTCTATATTATTTTTGATTCAATTCACCCAGGGGATTTTGTCCAATATTTCCAAAGTTTGTTAAATTGATATTTAACAAAGAACCAACTCAATTTACATTTTTCCTTTCAACTCTTTCCTTGTCAGAAAAAATAAGATGCTTATTTTACATCCTTATTTTTACATCTTTGCTTATCTGAAAAAATAAGATGACCACACAGTACTACAGAGACATTAATT
>NC_091386.1:8648632-8854022 GCF_038502225.1 Cherax quadricarinatus
CACAACTAGCACCATCACACACAGTAAGACACAGTTCACAACTAGCCTGGTCACACATAATAAGACACAGTTCACAACTAGCACCATCATACACAGTAAGACACAGTTCACAACTAGCCTGATCACACATAATAAGACACAGTTCACAACTGGCACCATCACACACAGTAAGACACAGTTCACAACTAGCCTGGTCACACATAATAAGACACAGTTCACAACTAGCACCATCACACACAGTAAGACACAGTTAACAACTAGCCTGGTCACACATAAAAAGACACAGTTCACAACAAGCACCATCACATACAGTAAGACACAGTTCACAACTAGCCTGGTCACACATAATAAGACACAGTTCACAACTACCACCATCACACACAGTAAGACACAGTTCACAACTAGCCTGGCCACACATAATAAGACACAGGTCACAACTACCATCATCACACACAGTAAGACACAGTTCACAACTAGCACCATCACACACAGTAAAACATTGTTCACAACTAGCCTCGTCACACATAATAAGCCACAGTTCACAACTAGCACCATCATACACAGTAAGACAGTTCACAACTAGCACCATCACACACAGTAAAACATAGTTCACAACTAGCCTCGTCACACATAATAAGACACTTCACAACTAGCACCATCACACACAGTAAGACACAGTTCACAATTAGCACCATCACACAGAGTAAGACACAGTTCACAACTAGCCTGGTCACACATAACAAGACACAGTTCACAACTAGCACCATCACACACAGTAAGACACAGTTCACAACTAGCACCATCACACACAGTAAGACACAGTTCACAACTAGCCTGGTCACACATAATAAGACACAGTTTACAACTAGCACCATCACACACAGTAAGACACATATCACAACTAGCCTGGTCACACATAATAAGACACAGTTCACAACTAGCACCATCACACACAGTAAGACACATTTCACAACTAGAACCATCACACACAGTAAGACACAGTTCACAACTAGCCTGGTCACACATAATAAGACACAGTTCACAACTAGCACAATCACACATAGTAAGACACAGTTCACAACTAGCCTGGTCACACATAACAAGACACAGTTCACAACTAGCACCATCACTCACAGTAAAACATTGTTCACAACTAGCCTGGTCACACATAATAAGACACAATTCACAACTAGCACCATCACACACAGTAAGACACAGTTCACAACTAGCCTGGTCACACATAATAAGACACAGTTCACAACTAGCACCATCACACACAGTAAGACACAGTTCACAACTAGCCTGGTCACACATTAGACACAGTTCACAACTAGCACCATCACACACAGTAAGACACAGTTCACAACTAGCCTGGTCACACATAATAAGACACAGTTCACAACTAGCACCATCACACACAGTAAGACACAGTTCACAACTAGCCTGGTCACACATAATAAGACACAGTTCACAACTACAACCATCACACACAGTAAGACACAGTTCACAACTAGCACCATCACACACAGTAAGATACAGTTCACAACTAGCCTGGTCACACATAATAAGACACAGTTCACAACTACCATCATCACACACAGTAAGACACAGTTCACAACTAGCACCATCACACATAGTAAAACATTGTTCACAACTAGCTTCGTCACACATAATAAGCCACAGTTCACAACTAGCACCATCACACACAGTAAGACAGTTCACAACTAGCTCCATCACACACAGTAAAACATAGTTCACAACTAGCCTCGTCACACATAATAAGACACACTTCACAACTAGCACCATCACACACAGTAAGACACAGTTCACAACTAGCACCATCCCACACAGTAAGACACAGTTCACAACTAGCCTGGTCACACATAATAAGACACAGTTCACAACTAGCACCATCACACACAGTAAGACACAGATCACAACTAGCACTATCACACACAGTAAGACACAGTTCACAACTAGCACCATCACACACAGTAAGACACAGTTCACAAATAGCCTGGTCACACATAATAAGACACCGTTTACAACTAGCACCATCACACACAGTAAGACACTGTTCACAACTAGCCTGGTCACACATAATAAGACACAGTTCACAACTAGCACCATCACACACAGTAAGACACAGTTCACAACTAGCCTGGTCACACATAATAAGACACAGTTCACTACTAGCACCATCACACACAGTAAGACACAGTTCACAACTAGCCTGGTCACACATAATAAGACACAGTTCACAACTAGCACCATCACACACACAGTAAGACACAGTTCACAACTAGCCTGGTCACACATAATAAGACACAGTTCACAACTAGCACCATCACACACAGTAAAACACAGTTCACAACTAGCCTAATCACACATAATAAGACACAGTTCACAACTAGCACCATCACACTCAGTAAGACACAGTTCACAACTAGCCTGATCACACATAATAAGACACAGTTCACAACTAGCATCATCACACAGAGTAAGACACATTTCACAACTAGTCTGGTCACACATAATAAGACACAGTTCACAACTAGCACCATCACACACAGTAAAACACAGTTCACAACTAGCCTGGTCACACATAATAAGACACAGTTCACAACTAGCACCATCACACATAGTAAGACACAGTTCACAACTAGCCTGGTCACACATAATAAGACACAGTTCACAACTAGCACCATCACACATAGTAAGACACAGTTCACAACTAGCCTGGTCACACATAATAAGACACAGTTCAGAACTAGCACCATCACACACAGTAAAACGTTGTTCACAACTAGCCTGGTCACACATAATAAGACACAGTTCACAACTAGCACCATCACACACAGTAAAACATTGTTCACAATTAGCTTGGTCACACATAATGAGACACAGTTCACAACTAGCACCATCACACACTGTAAAACATTGTTCACAACTAGCCTGGTCACACATAATAAGACACAGTTCACAACTAGCACCATCACACACAGTAAGACACAGTTCACAACTAGCCTGGTCACACATAATAAGACACAGTTCACAACTAGCACCATCACACACAGTAAGACACAGTTCACAACTAGCACCATCACACACAGTAAAACATAGTTCACAACTAGCCTGGTCACACATAATAAGACACAGTTCACAACTAGCACCATCACACACAGTAAGACACAGTTCACAACTAGCCTGGTCACACATAAAAAGACACAGTTCACAACAAGCACCATCACACACAGTAAGACACAGTTCACAACTAGCCTGGTCACACATAATAAGACACAGTTCACAACTACCACCATCACACACAGTAAGACACAGTTCACAACTAGCCTGGCCACACATAATAAGACACAGGTCACAACTACCATCATCACACACAGTAAGACACAGTTCACAACTAGCACCATCACACACAGTAAAACATTGTTCACAACTAGCCTCGTCACACATAATAAGCCACAGTTCACAACTAGCACCATCATACACAGTAAGACAGTTCACAACTAGCACCATCACACACAGTAAAACATAGTTCACAACTAGCCTCGTCACACATAATAAGACACTTCACAACTAGCACCATCACACACAGTAAGACACAGTTCACAATTAGCACCTTCACACAGAGTAAGACACAGTTCACAACTAGCCTGGTCACACATAATAAGACACAGTTCACAACTAGCACCATCACACACAGTAAGACACAGTTCACAACTAGCACCATCACACACAGTAAGACACAGTTCACAACTAGCCTGGTCACACATAATAAGACACAGTTTACAACTAGCACCATCACACACAGTAAGACACATATCACAACTAGCCTGGTCACACATAATAAGACACAGTTCACAACTAGCACCATCACACACAGTAAGACACATTTCACAACTAGAACCATCACACACAGTAAGACACAGTTCACAACTAGCCTGGTCACACATAATAAGACACAGTTCACAACTAGCACAATCACACATAGTAAGACACAGTTCACAACTAGCCTGGTCACACATAACAAGACACAGTTCACAACTAGCACCATCACTCACAGTAAAACATTGTTCACAACTAGCCTGGTCACACATAATAAGACACAATTCACAACTAGCACCATCACACACAGTAAGACACAGTTCACAACTAGCCTGGTCACACATAATAAGACACAGTTCACAACTAGCACCATCACACACAGTAAGACACAGTTCACAACTAGCCTGGTCACACATTAGACACAGTTCACAACTAGCACCATCACACACAGTAAGACACAGTTCACAACTAGCCTGGTCACACATAATAAGACACAGTTCACAACTAGCACCATCACACACAGTAAGACACAGTTCACAACTAGCCTGGTCACACATAATAAGACACAGTTCACAACTACAACCATCACACACAGTAAGACACAGTTCACAACTAGCACCATCACACACAGTAAGACACAGTTCACAACTAGCCTGGTCACACATAATAAGACACAGTTCACAACTACCATCATCACACACAGTAAGACACAGTTCACAACTAGCACCATCACACATAGTAAAACATTGTTCACAACTAGCTTCGTCACACATAATAAGCCACAGTTCACAACTAGCACCATCACACACAGTAAGACAGTTCACAACTAGCTCCATCACACACAGTAAAACATAGTTCACAACTAGCCTCGTCACACATAATAAGACACACTTCACAACTAGCACCATCACACACAGTAAGACACAGTTCACAACTAGCACCATCCCACACAGTAAGACACAGTTCACAACTAGCCTGGTCACACATAATAAGACACAGTTCACAACTAGCACCATCACACACAGTAAGACACAGATCACAACTAGCACCATCACACACAGTAAGACACAGTTCACAACTAGCACCATCACACACAGTAAGACACAGTTCACAAATAGCCTGGTCACACATAATAAGACACCGTTTACAACTAGCACCATCACACACAGTAAGACACAGTTCACAACTAGCCTGGTCACACATAATAAGACACAGTTCACAACTAGCACCATCACACACAGTAAGACACAGTTCACAACTAGCCTGGTCACACATAATAAGACACAGTTCACTACTAGCACCATCACACACAGTAAGACACAGTTCACAACTAGCCTGGTCACACATAATAAGACACAGTTCACAACTAGCACCATCACACACACAGTAAGACACAGTTCACAACTAGCCTGGTCACACATAATAAGACACAGTTCACAACTAGCACCATCACACACAGTAAAACACAGTTCACAACTAGCCTAATCACACATAATAAGACACAGTTCACAACTAGCACCATCACACTCAGTAAGACACAGTTCACAACTAGCCTGATCACACATAATAAGACACAGTTCACAACTAGCATCATCACACAGAGTAAGACACATTTCACAACTAGCCTGGTCACACATAATAAGACACAGTTCACAACTAGCACCATCACACACAGTAAAACACAGTTCACAACTAGCCTGGTCACACATAATAAGACACAGTTCACAACTAGCACCATCACACATAGTAAGACACAGTTCACAACTAGCCTGGTCACACATAATAAGACACAGTTCACAACTAGCACCATCACACATAGTAAGACACAGTTCACAACTAGCCTGGTCACACATAATAAGACACAGTTCAGAACTAGCAGCATCACACACAGTAAAACGTTGTTCACAACTAGCCTGGTCACACATAATAAGACACAGTTCACAACTAGCACCATCACACACAGTAAAACATTGTTCACAATTAGCCTGGTCACACATAATGAGACACAGTTCACAACTAGCACCATCACACACTGTAAAACATTGTTCACAACTAGCCTGGTCACACATAATAAGACACAGTTCACAACTAGCACCATCACACACAGTAAGACACAGTTCACAACTAGCCTGGTCACACATAATAAGACACAGTTCACAACTAGCACCATCACACACAGTAAGACACAGTTCACAACTAGCACCATCACACACAGTAAAACATAGTTCACAACTAGCCTGGTCACACATAATAAGACACAGTTCACAACTAGCACCATCACACACAGTAAGACACAGTTCACAACTAGCCTGGTCACACATAAAAAGACACAGTTCACAACAAGCACCATCACACACAGTAAGACACAGTTCACAACTAGCCTGGTCACACATAATAAGACACAGTTCACAAGTACCACCATCACACACAGTAAGACACAGTTCACAACTAGCCTGGCCACACATAATAAGACACAGGTCACAACTACCATCATCACACACAGTAAGACACAGTTCACAACTAGCACCATCACACACAGTAAAACATTGTTCACAACTAGCCTCGTCACACATAATAAGCCACAGTTCACAACTAGCACCATCATACACAGTAAGACAGTTCACAACTAGCACCATCACACACAGTAAAACATAGTTCACAACTAGCCTCGTCACACATAATAAGACACTTCACAACTAGCACCATCACACACAGTAAGACACAGTTCACAATTAGCACCATCACACAGAGTAAGACACAGTTCACAACTAGCCTGGTCACACATAATAAGACACAGTTCACAACTAGCACCATCACACACAGTAAGACACAGTTCACAACTAGCACCATCACACACAGTAAGACACAGTTCACAACTAGCCTGGTCACACATAATAAGACACAGTTTACAACTAGCACCATCACACACAGTAAGACACATATCACAACTAGCCTGGTCACACATAATAAGACACAGTTCACAACTAGCACCATCACACACAGTAAGACACATTTCACAACTAGAACCATCACACACAGTAAGACACAGTTCACAACTAGCCTGGTCACACATAATAAGACACAGTTCACAACTAGCACAATCACACATAGTAAGACACAGTTCACAACTAGCCTGGTCACACATAACAAGACACAGTTCACAACTAGCACCATCACTCACAGTAAAACATTGTTCACAACTAGCCTGGTCACACATAATAAGACACAATTCACAACTAGCACCATCACACACAGTAAGACACAGTTCACAACTAGCCTGGTCACACATTAGACACAGTTCACAACTAGCACCATCACACACAGTAAGACACAGTTCACAACTAGCCTGGTCACACATAATAAGACACAGTTCACAACTAGCACCATCACACACAGTAAGACACAGTTCACAACTAGCCTGGTCACACATAATAAGACACAGTTCACAACTACAACCATCACACACAGTAAGACACAGTTCACAACTAGCACCATCACACACAGTAAGACACAGTTCACAACTAGCCTGGTCACACATAATAAGACACAGTTCACAACTACCATCATCACACACAGTAAGACACAGTTCACAACTAGCACCATCACACATAGTAAAACATTGTTCACAACTAGCTTCGTCACACATAATAAGCCACAGTTCACAACTAGCACCATCACACACAGTAAGACAGTTCACAACTAGCTCCATCACACACAGTAAAACATAGTTCACAACTAGCCTCGTCACACATAATAAGACACACTTCACAACTAGCACCATCACACACAGTAAGACACAGTTCACAACTAGCACCATCCCACACAGTAAGACACAGTTCACAACTAGCCTGGTCACACATAATAAGACACAGTTCACAACTAGCACCATCACACACAATAAGACACAGATCACAACTAGCACCATCACACACAGTAAGACACAGTTCACAACTAGCACCATCACACACAGTAAGACACAGTTCACAAATAGCCTGGTCACACATAATAAGACACCGTTTACAACTAGCACCATCACACACAGTAAGACACAGTTCACAACTAGCCTGGTCACACATAATAAGACACAGTTCACAACTAGCACCATCACACACAGTAAGACACAGTTCACAACTAGCCTTGTCACACATAATAAGACACAGTTCACTACTAGCACCATCACACACAGTAAGACACAGTTCACAACTAGCCTGGTCACACATAATAAGACACAGTTCACAACTAGCACCATCACACACACAGTAAGACACAGTTCACAACTAGCCTGGTCACACATAATAAGACAGTTCACAACTAGCACCATCACACACAGTAAAACACAGTTCACAACTAGCCTAATCACACATAATAAGACACAGTTCACAACTAGCACCATCACACTCAGTAAGACACAGTTCACAACTAGCCTGATCACACATAATAAGACACAGTTCACAACTAGCATCATCACACAGAGTAAGACACATTTCACAACTAGCCTGGTCACACATAATAAGACACAGTTCACAACTAGCACCATCACACACAGTAAAACACAGTTCACAACTAGCCTGGTCACACATAATAAGACACAGTTCACAACTAGCACCATCACACATAGTAAGACACAGTTCACAACTAGCCTGGTCACACATAATAAGACACAGTTCACAACTAGCACCATCACACATAGTAAGACACAGTTCACAACTAGCCTGGTCACACATAATAAGACACAGTTCAGAACTAGCACCATCACACACAGTAAAACGTTGTTCACAACTAGCCTGGTCACACATAATAAGACACAGTTCACAACTAGCACCATCACACACAGTAAAACATTGTTCACAATTAGCCTGGTCACACATAATGAGACACAGTTCACAACTAGCACCATCACACACTGTAAAACATTGTTCACAACTAGCCTGGTCACACATAATAAGACACAGTTCACAACTAGCACCATCACACACAGTAAGACACAGTTCACAACTAGCCTGGTCACACATAATAAGACACAGTTCACAACTAGCACCATCACACACAGTAAGACACAGTTCACAACTAGCACCATCACACACAGTAAAACATAGTTCACAACTAGCCTTGTCACACATAATAAGACACAGTTCACAACTAGCACCATCACACACAGTAAGACACAGTTCACAACTAGCACAATCACACACAGTAAAACATAGTTCGCAACTAGCCTCGTCACACATAATAAGACACAGTTCACAACTAGCACCATCACACACAGTAAAACACAGTTCACAACTAGCACCATCACACACAGTAAGACACAGTACACAACTAGTACCATCACACAGTAAGGCACAGTACACGTTACACAACTAGCCCCATCACACACAGTAAAACATTGTTCACAACTAGCCTGGTCACACATAATAAGACACAGTTCACAACTAGCACCATCACACACAGTAAAACATTGTTCACAACTAGCCTGGTCACACATAATAAGACACAGTTCACAACTAGCACCATCACACACTGTAAAACATTGTTCACAACTAGCCTGGTCACACATAATAAGACACAGTTCACAACTAGCACCATCACACACAGTAAGACACAGTTCACAACTAGCCTGGTCACACATAATAAGACACAGTTCACAACTAGCACCATCACACACAGTAAGACACAGTTCACAACTAGCACCATCACACACAGTAAAACATAGTTCACAACTAGCCTGGTCACACATAATAAGACACAGTTCACAACTAGCACCATCACACACAGTAAGACACAGTTCACAACTAGCACAATCACACACAGTAAAACATAGTTCGCAACTAGCCTCGTCACACATAATAAGACACAGTTCACAACTAGCACCATCACACACAGTAAAACACAGTTCACAACTAGCACCATCACACACAGTAAGACACAGTACACAACTAGTACCATCACACAGTAAGGCACAGTACACGTTACACAACTAGCCCCATCACACACAGTAAAACATTGTTCACAACTAGCCTGGTCACACAAAATAAGACACAGTTCACAACTAGCACCATCACACACAGTAAAACATTGTTCACAACTAGCCTGGTCACACATAATAAGACACAGTTCACAACTAGCACCATCACACACTGTAAAACATTGTTCACAACTAGCCTGGTCACACATAATAAGACACAGTTCACAACTAGCACCATCACACACAGTAAGACACAGTTCACAACTAGCACAATCACATTCAGTAAAACATAGTTCACAACTAGCCTCGTCACACATAATAAGACACAGTTCACAACTAGGACCATCACACACAGTAAGACACAGTTCACAACTAGCACCATCACACACAGTAAGACACAGTACACAACTAGTACCATCACACAGTAAGGCACAGTACACGTTACACAACTAGCCCCATCTCACACAGTAAAACATTGTTCACAACTAGCCTGGTCACACATAATAAGACACAGTTCACAACTAGCACCATCACACACAGTAAAACATTGTTCACAACTAGCCTGGTCACACATAATAAGACACAGTTCACAACTAGCACCATCACACACTGTAAAACATTGTTCACAACTAGCCTGGTCACACATAATAAGACACAGTTCACAACTAGCACCATCACACACAGTAAGACACAGTTCACAACTAGCACAATCACATTCAGTAAAACATAGTTCACAACTAGCCTCGTCACACATAATAAGACACAGTTCACAACTAGGACCATCACACACAGTAAGACACAGTTCACAACTAGCACCATCACACACAGTAAGACACAGTACACAACTAGTACCATCACACAGTAAGGCACAGTACACGTTACACAACTAGCCCCATCTCACACAGTAAAACATTGTTCACAACTAGCCTGGTCACACATAATAAGACACAGTTCACAACTAGCCCCATCACACACAGTAAAACACAGTACACAACTAGCCCCATCACACACAGTAAAACACAGTACACAACTAGCCCCATCACACACAGTACACAACTAGCCCCATCACACACAGTAAGACACAGTACACAACTAGCCCCATCACACATAGTAAAACACAGTACACAACTAGCCCCATCACACACAGTAAAACACAGTACACAACTAGCACCATCACACACAGTAAAACACAGTACACAACTAGCACCATCACACACAGTAAAACACAGTACACAACTAGCACCATCACACACAGTAAAACACAGTACACAACTAGCACCATCACACACAGGCAGTACACAACTAAATTACACACACAGTATGACGCAGTGCAAACTAACACCATAACTGGCAGCAAGACATAGTGTACAGTATAACACTTACTAAGACTCCTAAGTTGAAACAGTGTGGAGGTGACGGTGTGGTGTAGTTGTGGCAGGAGACGGCCAGCATGATGGTCACTCACCACAGCCAGGTCGAGGCCCCACAGGTTGTGACACTGTTGTAACAGCCTCACTCCTTCACCAGTAAGACAACCCTTGAACCAGTTCATGTGACTCCTGTACCAGAATAAAACACTGATGAACACCTCAATCTTACTTACTCACTACCCACACTGTATATTACACCAAGTGGTAGTGAACAATGTTACACTGTATAATATACCAAGTGGTAGTGAACAATGTTAAGCTGTATATTATACCAAGTGGTAGTGAACAATGTTACACTGTATATTATACCAAGTGGTAGTGAACAATGTTACACTGTATAATATACCAAGTGGTAATGAACAATGTTACGCTGTATATTATACCAAGTGGTAGTGAACAATGTTACACTGTATATTATACCAAGTGGAACTGAGCAATGCGACACTATATATAATAAAATAATTGCTTACATAAAAATAAGTGATCTTACATGTGTATAATATGGAAGAATTGCTTCACCAAAGAAAGATACATCATAATTTACACAAGGAAGATCCTAGAAGTACTGGTGCGAAACGTACACACAGAAATGACTGCCTACGAGAGCACAACACTGTGCAGGTGGTGTAACATTCCCACAATGATCATCACAAGACTGTGCAGGTGGTGTAACATTCCCACAATGATCATCACAAGACTGTGCAGGTGGTGTAACATTCCCACAATGATCATCACAAGACTGTGCAGGTGGTGTAACATTCCCACAATGAACAGTGCAAGACTGTGCAGGTGGTGCAACATTCCAACGATGATCGGCACAAGATTTTGCAGGTGGTGCAATATTCTCACAATGAACAGAACAAGACTGTGCAGGTGATGCAACATTCCAACAATGAACAGTATAAGACTGAGCACGTGGTGCAACATTCCCACAATAAACAGTGCAAGATTGTGCAGGTGGTGCAACATTCCCACAATAAACAGTGCAAGATTGTGCAGGTAGTGTAACATTCCCACAATGAACACTATAATACTGAGCAGGTGGTGAAATATTCCCACAAAAAGCAGTGCAAGACTGTGCAGGCGGTGCAACATTTCCACAAAGAACAGTGCAAGACGAGCAAGGGGTGCAACATTCCAACAATGATCAGCACAAGACTGTGCAGGTTGTGTAACATTAACACAAGACTTTGCAGGTGGTGCAACATTCCCACAATGAACAGTGCAAGACTGTGCAGGTGGTGAAACGTTCCCACAATTAACAGTGCAAGACTGTGCCGGTGGTGTAACATTCCCACAATGAACAGTGCAAGACTGTGCAGGTGGTGTAATATTCTCACAATGAACAGTGCAAGATTGTCCAGGTGGTGTAACATTCCCACAACGTTAATCACAAGACTGTGCAGGTGGTGCAACATTCCAACAATGAACAGTGCAAGATTGTCCAGGTGGTGTAACATTCCCACAACGTTAATCACAAGACTGTGCAGGTGGTGCAACATTCCAACAATGAACAGTGCAAGATTGTCCAGGTGGTGTAACATTCCCACAACGTTAATCACAAGACTGTGCAGGTGGTGCAACATTCCAACAATGAACAGTGCAAGATTGTCCAGGTGGTGTAACATTACCACAACGTTAATCACAAGACTGTGCAGGTGGTGCAACATTCCAACAATGAACAGTGCAAGACTGTGCAGGTTGCGCAGCGCTCCCACAATGAGCAGTGCAAGACGGTGCAGGTGGTGCTACATTCCCACCATGAACAGTGCAAGACTGTGCAGGTGGTGCAACATTCCCACGATGATCGACACAAGACTGTGCAGGTGGTGTAACATTCTCACAGTAAACAATGCAAGACTGTGCAGGTGGTGTAACATTCCCACAATGAACAGTGCAAGACTGTGCAGGTGGTGTAACATTCCCACAATCAGCAGTCCAAGACTGTGCAGTTGATGCAACGTTCCCACAATGATCGGCACAAGACAATGCAGGTGGTGCAACATTCCCAAAATGAACAGTGCAAGACTGTGCAGGTAGAGCAACATTCCCACAATGAACAGTGCATGTCTCTGCAATTGGAGCAACATTCGCATAATGAACAGAGCAAGACTGTGCAGGTTCTGCAACATTCAAACGATGATCGGCACAAGATTTTGCAGGTGGTGCAACATTCCCACAATGAACAGTGCAAGATTGTGCAGGTGGTGCAGCATTCCCACAATGAAAGTGCAAGATTGTGCAGGAGATGCAACATTCCCACAATGAACAGTACAAAACTGTGCAGGTGGAGTAACATTCCCGCAATGAAAAGTGCAAGATTTTGCAGGTGGTGCAACATTCCCACAATGAACAGTGCAAAACTGTGCATGTGGTGTAACATTCCCACAATGAACAGTGAAAGACTGTTCAGGTGCTGTAACATTCCTACAATGAACAGTGCAAGACTGTGCAACTTGTGCAACATTCCCACAATGATCATCACAAGACTGTGCAGGTGGTGAAACATTCCCACAATGATCATCACAAGACTGTGCAGGAGGGATAACATTCCCACAATGAACAGTGCAAGACTGTGCATGTGATGCAACATTCCGACAATGATCGGCAGAAAATTGTGCAGGTGGTGCAACATTCCCACAATAAACAGTGCAAGGTTGTTCAGGTGGTGCAACATTCCCACCATGAACAGTATAAGACTGAGCATGTGGTGCAACATTCCCTCAATAAACAGTGCAAGATTGTGCAGGTGGTGTAACATTCCCACAATGAACAGTATAAGACTGAGCATGTGGTGCAATATTCCCACAATAAGCAGTGCAAGACTGTGCAGGTGGTGCAACTTTTCCACAAAGAACAGTGCAAGACGGGCAAAAGGTGCAACATTCTCACAATGATCAGGATAGGAATGTGCAGGTGGTGTAACATTCCCACAGTGATCAGCAAAACACTGTGCAGGTGTTGCAATATTCCCACAATGATCAGCACAATACTTTGCATGTGGTGCAACATTCCCACAATGAACAGTGCAAGACTGTGCAGGTGGTGCAACATTCCAACAGTGAACAGTGTAAGGCTGTGCAGGTGGTGCAACATTCCCACAATGAACAGTGCAAGACTGTGCAGGTGGTGCAACGTTCACACAATTAACAGTGCAAGACTGTGCCAGTGGTGTAACATTCCCACAATGAACAGTGTAAGACTGTGCAGGTGGTGTAATATTCCCACAATGAACAGTGCAAGGCTTTAAGTGGTGTTACATTCCCACAATGAACAATGCAAGGCTCTGCATATGGTGCAACATTCCCAAAATGAACGGTGCAAGATTGTGCAGGTGGTGCAACATTTCCACAATGAACATTGCAAGGCAGTGCAGGTGGTGCAACATTCCCTCAGTGAACAGTGCAAGACTGTGCAGGCGGTGCATCATTCCCACAATGAACAGTGCAAGGCTCTGCAAGTGGTGCAACATTGCCATGATGAACATAGCAAGACTGTGGAGGTGGTGCAAAATTCCCACATTGAACTGTGCAAGACTGTGCAGGTGATGCAACATTCCTACAATGAACAGTGAAAGACTGTGCAGGTGGTGTAATATTCCCACAATGAACAGTGCAAGGCTTTAAGTGGTGTTACATTCCCACAATGAACAATGCAAGACTGTGCAGGTGGTTCAACATTCCAACGATGATCGGCACAAGATTTTGCAGGTGATGCAACATTCCCACAATGAACAGTGCAAAACTGTGCAGGTGGAGTAACATTCCCACAATGAAAAGTGCAAGATTTTACAGGTGGTGCAACATTCCCACAATGAACAGTGCACGATTTTGCAGGTGGTGGAACATTCCCACAATGAACTGTGCAAAACTGTGCAGGTGGTGCAACATTCCCTCAATGAACAGTGCATAACTTCGCAGGTGGTGAAACATTCTCACAATGAAGAGTGCAAGACTGTGCATGTGGTGTAACATTCCTACAATGAACAGTGGAAGACTGTGCAAGTTGTGCAACATTCCCACAATGATCATCACAAGACTGTGCATGTGGTGTAACATTCCTACAATGAACAGTGGAAGACTGTGCATGTGGTGTAACATTCCCACAATGATCATCACAAGACTGTGCATGTGGTGTAACATTCCTACAATGAACAGTGGAAGACTGTGCATGTGGTGTAACATTCCCACAATGATCATCACAAGACTGTGCAGGTTGTGCAATATTCCCACAATAAACAGTGCAAGACTGTGCATGTGGTGTAACATTCCCACAATGTTCATCACAAGACTGTGCAGGTTGTGCAACATTCCAACAATGAACAGTGGAAGACTGTGAATGTGTTGTAACATTCCCACAATGATCATCACAAGACTGTGCATGTGGTGTAACATTCCCACAATGAACAGTGCAAGACTGGGCATGTGGTGCAACATTCCCACAATGATCGGCACAAGATGAACAGAGCAAGACTGTGGAGGTGGAGTAACATTCCCACAATGAACAGTGCAAGACTGTGCATATGTTAACATTCCCACAATGATCATCACAAGACTGTGCAGGTGGTGTAACATTCCCACAATGAACAGTGCAAGACTGTGCATATGTTAACATTCCCACAATGATCATCACAAGACTGTGCATGTGGAGTAACATTCCCACAATGAACAGTGAAAGACTGTGAATGTGTTGTAACATTCCCACAATGATCATCACAAGACTGTGCAGGTGGTGCAACATTCCCACAATGAACAGTGCAAGATTGTGCAGGTGGTGAAACATTCCCACAAAGAACAGTGCAAAACTCTGCAGGTGGTGCAACATTCACACAATGAACAGTGCAAGATTGTGCAGGTGGTGCAACATTCCCACAATGAACAGTGCAAGACTGCGCAGGTGGTGTAACATTCTCACAATGAACAGTGCAAGATTGTGCAGGTGGTGCACCATTCCCACAATTAACAGTGCAAAACTGTGCAGGTGGTGCAACATTCGCGCAATCAGCAGTGCAAAATTGTGCAGGTGGTGCAACATTCCCACAATTAACAGTGAAAGATTGTGCAGGTGGTGCAACATTCCCACAATTAACAGTGAAAGACTGTGCAGGTGGTGCAACATTCCCGCAATGAGCAGTGCAAGATTGTGCATGTGGTGCAACATCCCCACAATGAAGAATGCAAGACCCTGCAGGTGGTACAACATTCCCACAATGATCATCACAAGACTGAGCAGGTGATGTAACATTCCCACAATGAGCAGTAAAAGATTTAGCAGGTGGTGCAACATTCCCACAATAAACAGTGCACGACTTCGTAGGTTGTGCAACATTCCCACGATGATCGGCACAAGACTATGCAGGAGGTACAATATTCCTACAATAAGCAGTGCAAAAGTGTGCAGGTTTTGCAACATTTCCACAAAGAACAGTGCAAGACGAGCAAGGGGTGCAACATTCTCACAATTATCAGCACAAGACTTTGCAGATGGTGCAACATTCCCACAATGAACACTGCAAGATTGCGCAGGTGGTGCAACATTCCAACAGTGAACAGTGCTGGACTTTGCAGGTGGTGCAACGTTTCCAAAGTTAATAGTGCAAGACTCAGCCGGTGGTGTAACATTCCCAGAATGAACAGTGCAAGACTGTGCAGGTTGTGTAACATTCCCACAATGAACAGTGCAAGGCTGCAAGTGGTGTAACATTCCCACAATGAACAATGCAAGGCTGTGCAGGTGGTGCAACATTCCCACAATGAACAGGGCAACACTGTGGAGGTGGTGCAACATTCACACAATCAACAATGCAAGAATGTGCATGTGGAGTAACATTCCCACAATGAATAGTGCAAGACTGTGCAAGTGGTGCAACATTCCTACAATGAAGAGTGTAAGACTTTGTAGGTGTTGCAACATTCCCACAACGTTAAGCACATGACTGTCCAGGTGGTGCAACATTCCCACAATGAACAGTGCAAGACTGTGCAGGTTGTGCTGCGTTCCCACAATGAACAGTGGAAGACTGTGCAGGTGGTGCAACATTCCTACAATGAACAGTGGAAGAATGCTCAGGTGTTCTAACATTCCCACAACGTTAAGCACAAGACTGTGCATGTGGTGTAATATTCCCACAATGATCATCACAAGAATGTGCAGGTTGTGTAACATTCCCAAAATGAACACTGCAAAACTGTGAATGGGTGCAACATTCCCACAATCATGGACACATGATTGTGCAGGTGGTACAACATTCTCACAATGATCGGCACAAGGCAATACAGGTGGTGCAACGTTCCCACAATGAAAAGTGCTAGACTATACAGGTTGTGCAACATTCCCACAATGATTAGTGCAAGACTGTGCAGGTGTTGTAACATTCCCACAACTTTAAGCACAAGACTGTGCAGGTGGTGCAACATTCCCACAATGAACAGTTCAAGACTGTGCAGGTGGTGCAGCGTTCAAACAATGAAAAGTGCAAGACTATACAGGGTTTGCAACATTCCCTCAGCGTTAAGCACAAGACAATGCAGGTGGTGCAACATTCCCACAATGATTAGTGCAAGATTGTGCAGGTGTTGTAACACTCCCACAACTTTAAGCACAAGACTGTGCAGGTGGTGCAACATTCCCACAATGAACAGTTCAAGACTGTGCAGGTGGTGCAGCGTTCCCACAATGAAAAGTGCAAGACTATGCAGGTGGTGCTACATTCCCAACATGAACAGTGCAAGACTGTGCAGGTGGTGCAACATTCCCACAATGAACAGTGCAAGACTTTGCAGGTGGTGCAACATTCCCACAATGAACAGTGGAAGACTGTGTATGTGGTGTATCATTCCCACAATGATCATCACAAGAATGTGCAGGTTGTGTTACATTCCCACAATGAACTCTGCAAAACTGTGAATGCGTGCAACATTCCCACAATGATTGACACAAGATTGTGCAGGTGATACAACATTCCCACAATGATCGGCTCAAGACAATGCAGGTGGTGAAACATTCTCACAATGAACAGTGCAAGATTGTGCAGGTTGCGCAACATTCCCACAATGAGCAGTCAAGACTGTGCAGGTGGTGCAACATTCCCACAATGATTAGTACAAGAAAGTACAGGCAGTGCAACATTCCCACAATGAACTTTGCAAGACTGTGCCGGTGGTGCAACATTCCCACAATGAACAGTGCAAGAGTGTGGAGGTGCAAATTCTCACAATGAACTGTGCAAGACTGTGCAGGTGGTGCAATATTCCTGCAATGAACAGAGAAAGTCTGTGCAGGTGGTGCAACATTCCCACAATGAACAGTGCAAGATTGTGCAGGTGGTGCAACATTCCCACAATGAACAGTGCAAGACTGTGCAGGTGGTGTAACATTCCCACAATGAACAGTGCAAGACTGTGCAGGTGGTGTAACATTCCCACAATGATCATCACAAGACTGTGCATTTGGTGCAACATTCCCACAATGAACAGTGGAAGACTGTGCAGGAGGTGTAACATTCCCACAATGATCATCACAAGACTGTGCAGGTCGTGTAACATTCCCACAATGAACAGTGCAAGACCCTGCGTGTGGTGGAACATTCCCACAATGATCGACACAAAATTTTGTAGGTGGTGCAACATTCTCACAATGAACAGTGCAAGACTGTGCAGGTGATGCAACATTCCCACAATAATCGGCACAAGACTATGCAGGTGGTGCATTATTCCCACATTAAACAGTGCAAGATTGTGCAGGTGGTGCAACATTCCCAAAATGAACAGTATGATACTCAGCAGGTGATGCAACATTCCCACAATGAACAGTGCAAGACTGCGCATTTGGTGCAACATTCCCACGATGATCGGCACAAGACTATGCAGGTGGTGCAACATTCCCACAACAAGCAGTGCAAGACTGCGCAGGAGGTGCAACATTCCCACAATGAACACTATAATACTCAGCAGGTGATGCAACATTCCCACAATGAACAGTGCAAGACTGTGCAGGAGGTGCAACATGTCCACAAAAAGAGTGCAAGACGAGCAAGGTGGTGCAACATTCTCACAATGATCAGAACAAGACTGTGCAGGTGTTGCAGCATTCCAACAATGATCAGCACAAGACTTTGCAGGTGGTGCAATATTCACACCATGAACAGTGGAAGACTGTGCAGGTGGTGCAACATTCCAACAGTGAACAATGCAAGACTGTGCTGGTTGTGTAACATTCCAACAGTGAGCAATGCAAGACTGTGTTGGTGGTGTAACATTCCCACAATGAACAGTGCAACACTGTGCAGGTGGTGTAACATTCCCACAATGAACAGTGCAAGACTGTGGAGGTGGTGCAACATTCCCACAATCAACAATGCAAGACTGTGCATGTGGTGTAACATTCCCACAATGATCATCACAAGACTGTGCAGGTTGTGCAACATTCCTACAATGAACAGTGGAAGACGATGCAGATGGTGCAACTTTCCAACAATGGTCAGCACAATGCTGAGCAGGTGGTGCAACATTACCACAATGAACAGTGCAAGATTGTGCATTTGGTGTAACATTCCCACAGCGTTAATCACAAGACTGTGCAGGTGGTGCAACATTCCCACAATGAACAGGGCAAGACTGTGCAGGTGATGGAACATTCCGACAAAGATGGGCATATGACTATGCAGGTGGTGCAACATTACCACAATGAGCAGTATAAGACTTAGCAGGTGGTGCAACATTCCCACAATAAACAGTGCACGACTGTGTAGGTTGTGCAACATTCCCACGATAATCGGCGCAAGACTGTGCAGGTGGTGCAATGTTCCTACAATAAGGAGTGCAAAACTGTGCAGGTTTTGCAACATTTAGACAAAGAACAGTGCAAGACGAGCAAGGGGTGCAACATTCTCACAATTATCAGCCCAAGACTGTGCAGGTGGTGAAACACTCCCACAATGAACAGTGCAAGATTGTGCAGGTGGAGCAACATACCAACAATTAACAGTGCAGGACTTTGCAGGTGGTGCAACATTTCCACAAAGAACAGTGCAAGACGAGAAAGGGGTGCAACATTCTCACAATTATCAGCACAAGACTTTGCAGGTGGTGCAACATTCCCGCAATGAACAGTGCAAGATTGTGCAGGTGGAGCAACATTCCAACAGTGAACAGTGCAGGACTTTGCAGGTGGTGCAACATTTCAACAGTGAACAGTTCAAGGCTGTGCAGGTGGTGCAACATTCCCACAATGAACAGTGCAAGACTGTGCAGGTGATGCAACGTTCACACAATTAACAGTGCAAGACTGAGCCGGTGGTATAACATTCCCACAATGTACAGTGTAAGACTGTGCAGGTGGTGTAATATTCCCACAATGAACAGTGCAAGATTTTAAGTGGTGTTACATTCCAACAATGAACAATGCAAGGCTGTGCATATGGTGCAACATTCACAAAATGAACAGCGCAAGACTGTGCAGGTGGTGCAACATTTCCACAATGAACATTGCAAGGCAGTGCAGGTGGTGCAACATTCCCTCAATGAACAGTGCAAGACTGTGCAGGTGGTGCAACATTCCCACAATGAACAGTGCAAGATTGTGCAGGTGGTGAAACATTCCCACAAAAAACAGTGCAAGACTGTGCAGGTGGTGCAACATTCCCAAAATGAACAGTGCAAGACTATGCAGGTGGTGCAACATTCCCACAATGAACAGTGCATGTCTCTGCAATTGGAGCATTATTCGCATAATGAACAGAGCAAGACTGTGGAGATGGTGCAACATTCCCAAAATGAACTGTGCAAGACTGTGCTGGTGGTGTAACATTCCAACAGTGAGCAATGCAAGACTGTGTTGGTGGTGTAACATTCCCACAATGAACAGTGCAACACTGTGCAGGTGGTGTAACATTCCCACAATGAACAGTGCAAGACTGTGGAGGTGGTGCAATTTTCCCACAATCAACAATGCAAGACTGTGCATGTGGTGTAACATTCCCACAATGATCATCACAAGACTGTGCAGGTTGTGCAACATTCCTACAATGAACAGTGGAAGACTGTGCAGATGGTGCAACTTTCCCACAATGATCAGCACAATGCTGAGCAGGTGGTGCAACATTACCACAATGAACAGTGCAAGATTGTGCATTTGGTGTAACATTCCCACAGCGTTAATCACAAGACTGTGCAGGTGGTGCAACATTCCCACAATGAACAGGGCAAGACTGTGCAGGTGATGGAACATTCCGACAAAGATGGGCATATGACTATGCAGGTGGTGCAACATTACCACAATGAGCAGTATAAGACTTAGCAGGTGGTGCAACATTCCCACAATAAACAGTGCACGACTGTGTAGGTTGTGCAACATTCCCACGATAATCGGCGCAAGACTGTGCAGGTGGTGCAATGTTCCTACAATAAGAAGTGCAAAACTGTGCAGGTTTTGCAACATTTAGACAAAGAACAGTGCAAGACGAGCAAGGGGTGCAACATTCTCACAATTATCAGCCCAAGACTGTGCAGGTGGTGAAACATTCCCACAATGAACAGTGCAAGATTGTGCAGGTGGAGCAACATACCAACAATTAACAGTGCAGGACTTTGCAGGTGGTGCAACATTTCCACAAAGAACAGTGCAAGACGAGAAAGGGGTGCAACATTCTCACAATTATCAGCACAAGACTTTGCAGGTGGTGCAACATTCCCGCAATGAACAGTGCAAGATTGTGCAGGTGGAGCAACATTCCAACAGTGAACAGTGCAGGACTTTGCAGGTGGTGCAACATTTCAACAGTGAACAGTTCAAGGCTGTGCAGGTGGTGCAACATTCCCACAATGAACAGTGCAAGACTGTGCAGGTGATGCAACGTTCACACAATTAACAGTGCAAGACTGAGCCGGTGGTATAACATTCCCACAATGTACAGTGCAAGACTGTGCAGGTGGTGTAATATTCCCACAATGAACAGTGCAAGATTTTAAGTGGTGTTACATTCCCACAATGAACAATGCAAGGCTGTGCATATGGTGCAACATTCACAAAATGAACAGCGCAAGACTGTGCAGGTGGAGCAACATTTCCACAATGAACATTGCAAGGCAGTGCAGGTGGTGCAACATTCCCTCAATGAACAGTGCAAGACTGTGCAGGTGGTGCAACATTCCCACAATGAACAGTGCAAGATTGTGCAGGTGGTGAAACATTCCCACAAAAAACAGTGCAAGACTGTGCAGGTGGTGCAACATTCCCAAAATGAACAGTGCAAGACTATGCAGGTGGTGCAACATTCCCACAATGAACAGTGCATGTCTCTGCAATTGGAGCATTATTCGCATAATGAACAGAGCAAGACTGTGGAGATGGTGCAACATTCCCAAAATGAACTGTGCAAGACTGTGCTGGTGGTGTAACATTCCAACAGTGAGCAATGCAAGACTGTGTTGGTGGTGTAACATTCCCACAATGAACAGTGCAACACTGTGCAGGTGGTGTAACATTCCCACAATGAACAGTGCAAGACTGTGGAGATTGTGCAACATTCCCAAAATGAACTGTGCAAGACTGTGCGGGTGGTGCAACATTCCCACAATGAACAGTGCAAGACTGTGCAAATTGTGCAACATTCCCATAATGATCAACACAAGACTGTGCAGGTGGTGTAACATTCCCACAATGAACAGTGCAAGACTGTGCATGCGGTGCAATATTCAAACAATTATCGGCACAAAATTGTTCATGTGATGCAACATTCCCACAATGATCGGCACAAGACTATGCAGGAAGTGCAAGATTCCCACAATAAACAGTGCAAGATTGTGAAGGTGGTGCAACATTCCAACAATGAACAGCATAAGACTGAGCAGGTGGTGCAATAATCCCACAATAAGCAGTGCAAGACTGTGCAGGAGGTGCAACATTTCCACAAAGAACAGTGCAAGACGGGCAAGGGGTGCAACATTCTCACAATGATCAGGACAGGAATGTGCAGGTGGTGTAACATTCCCACAGTGATCAGCAAAAGACTGTGCAGGTGTTGCAACATTACCACAATGATCAGCACAAGACATTGCAGGTGGTGCAACATTCCCACAATGAACAGTGTGAGACTGTGCAGGTGGTGCAACATTCCAACAGTGAACAGTTCAAGGCTGTTCAGGTGGTGCAACATTCCCACAATGAACAGTGCAAGACTGTGCAGGTGGTGCAACGTTCACACAATTAACAGTGCAAGACTGTGCCAGTGATGTAACATTCCCACAATGAACAATGCATGGAGGTGCATATGGTGCAACTTTCCCAAAATGAACAGTGCAAGACTATGCAGGTTGTGCAACATTTCCACAATGAACATTGCAAGGCAGTGCA
Organism: Cherax quadricarinatus; assembly: GCF_038502225.1. Lineage (NCBI taxonomy): Eukaryota > Metazoa > Arthropoda > Malacostraca > Decapoda > Parastacidae > Cherax > Cherax quadricarinatus. The sequence goes on from NC_091386.1 coordinate 8,672,222, forward strand.
GGTGGTGCAACATTCCCTCAATGAACAGTGCAAGATTGTGCAGGCGGTGCAACATTCCCACAATGAACAGTGCAAGGCTCTGCAAGTGGTGCAACATTCCCATGAGGAACAGAGCAAGACTGTGCAGGTGATGCAACATTCCCACAATGAACAATGAAAGACTATGTAGGTGGTGCAACATTCCCACAATGAACAGTGCAAGACTGTGCAGGTTGTGCAACATTCCTACAATGAACAGTGGAAGAATGCGCAGGTGTTCTAACATTCCCACAACGTTAAGCACAAGACTGTGCATGTGGTGTAATATTCCCACAATGATCATCACAAGAATGTGCAGGTTGTGTAACATTCCCACAATGATGGACACAAGATTGTGCAGGTGGTACAACATTCTCACAATGATCGGCAAAAGACAATGCAGGTGGTGAAACATTCTCACAAAGAAGAGTGCAAGATTGTGCATGTATTGCAACATTCCCACAATGAGCAGTCAAGACTGTGCAGGTGTTGCAACATTCCCACATTGATTAGTACAATAAAGTACAGGCGGTGCAACATTCCCACAATGAACTTTGCAAGACTCTGTAGGTGGTGCAACATTCCCACAATGAACAGTGCAAGACTGTGTAGGTGGTGCAACATTCCCACAATGAACAGTGCAAGGCTCTGCAAGTGGTGCAACATTCCCTTAATGAACAGAGAAAGACAGTGGAGGTGGTGCAACATTCCCACAATGAACTGTGCAAGATTGTGCAGGTGGTGCAACATTCCCACAATGAACAGTGCAAGACTGTGCACGTGGTTTAACATTCTCACAATGAACAGTGCAAGACTGTGCAGGTAGTGTAACATTCCCACAATGAACAGCGCAAGACTGTGCAGGTGTTGCAACATTCCCACAATGAGCAGAGCAACACTGTGCAGGTGGTGTAACATTCCCACAATGAGCAGAGCAACACTGTGCAGGTGGTGTAACATTCCCACAATGAGCAGAGCAACACTGTGCAGGTGGTGTAACATTCCCACAATGAACAGTGCAAGACTGCATGTGGTGTAAGATTCCCACAATGAACAAAGCAAAGCTGTGCAGGTGGTGCAACATTCCCACAATGAACAGTGCAAGACTGTGCATGTGGTGTAACATTCCCACAATGATCATCACAAGACTGTGCAGGTTGTGCAACATTCCTACAATGAACAGTGGAAGACTGTGCAGGTGGTGCAACATTCCCTCAATGAACATTGCAAGACTCTGCAGGTGGAGCAGCGTTCCAACAATGAACAGTGCAAGACTGTGTAGGTGGTGCAACATTACCACAATGAACAGTGCAAGATTGTGCATTTGGTGTAACATTCCCAAACCGTTAATCACAAGACTGTGCAGGTGGTGCAACATTCATACAATGAACAGGGCAAGACTGTGCAGGTGGCGCAGCGCTCCCACAATGAACAGTGCAAGACTGTGCATGTGGTGCTACATTCCCACAATGTACAGTGGAAGACTGTGCAAATGGTGCAACATTCCCACGATAAACAGTGCACGACTGTGTAGGTTGTGCAACATTCCCACGATGATCTGCTCAAGACTATGCAGGTGGTGCAATGTTCCTACAATAAGCAGTGCAAAACTGTGCAGGTTTAGCAACATTTAGACAAGGAGCATTGCGAAGCTTTGGAGGTGGTGCAACATTCCCACAATGAACGGTATAAGACTGTACAGGTGGTGTAACATTCCCACAATGATCTTCACAAGATTGTGCAGGTGGTTCAACATTCCCACAATGATCAGTGCAAGACTCTGCAGGTGGTGCAACATTTCCACAATGAACAGTACATAACTGTGCAGGTGGTGCAACATTCCTACGTTCATCGGCACAAGACTATGCAGGTGGTGTAATATTCCCACAATAAGCAGTGCAAGACTGCGCAGGAGGTGCAACATTCCCTCAATGAACAGTGCAAGACTGTGCAGGTTTTGCAACATTCCAACAGCGAACAGTGCAAGGCTGTACAGGTGGTGCAACATTATCACAATGAACAGTGTAAGACTGCGCAGGAGGTGCAACGTTCCCACAATTAACAGTGCAAGACTGTACCGGTGGTTTAACATTCCCTCAATGAACATTGCAAGACTCTGCATGTTGTTAAACATTCCCAATAATGATCATCACAAGAATGTGCAGGTGGTGCAACTTTCCCACAATGAACAGTCTAAGACTCTGCAGAGGATGCAACATTCCCACAATGATCGGCACATGACAATGCTGGTGTTGCATCATTCCCACAATGAATAGTGCAAGACTGTGCATGTGGTGCAACATATTCAAAATGATCGGCACAAGACTGTGCAGGTGGTGCAACATATTCAAAATGATCCGCACAAGACTGTGCAGGTGGTGCAACATATTCAAAATGATCGGCAAAAGACTGTGCAGGTGGTGCAACATATTCAAAATGATCCGCACAAGACTGTGCAGGTGGTGCAACATTCTCACAATGAACAGTGCAAGACTGTGCAGGTGACGCAACATTTACGCAATGATCGGCACAAGACTATGCAGGTGGAGCAACATCCCCACAATGAACAGTGCAAGATTTTGCAGGTGGTGCAACATTCTCCAAATGAACAGTGCAAGACTGTGCAAGTGGTGCAACATTCCCACAATTAACTGTGCAAGACTGAGAAGGAGGTGCAACTTTCCCACAATGCAAGACTGTGCAGGTGGTGCAAGATTCCCACGAATATCGGCACAAGACTATGCAGTTGGTGCAACATTCCCACAAAAAGCAGTGCAAGACTGCGGATGTCGTGCAACATTCCCCCAATGATCAGGACAAGACTGTGCAGGTGGTGCAGCGTTCCCACAATGAACAGTGCAAGACTGTGCAGGTGGTGCAACATTCAAACAATGAACAGTTCAAGACTCTACAGGTTGTGCAACATTCCCACAATGAACAATGCAAGACTGTGCATGTGGTGCAACATTGCCATAATGAACAGTGCAAGACTGTGCAGGTGGTGTAACATTCCAACAGTGAACATTGCAAATCTGTGCAGGTGGTGCAACATTCCATTAATTAACAGTGCAAGACAGTGCAGGTTGTGCAACGTTCCCACAATTAACAGTGCAAGACTGTGCAGGTGGTGTAACATTCCCTCAACGTTAAGCACAAGACTGTTCAGGTGGTGCAACATTCACACAATGAGCATTGCAAGACTGTGCAGGTGGTGTAACATCCCCACAACGTTAAGCGCAAGACTGTGTAGGTGGTTCAACATTCCCACAATGAACAGTGCAAGACTGTGCATGTGGTGCAACATTCCCACAATGATCGGCACAAAATTGTGCAGGTGGTGCAACATTCTCACAATGAACAGTGCAAGACTGTGCAGGTGATGCAACATTCCTACAATGATTGGCACAAGACAATGCAGGTGGTGCAACATTTCCACAATGAACATTGCAAGACTGTGCAGGTGGTGTAACATTCCCACAACGTTAAGCGCAAGACAGTCCAGGTGGTGCAACATTCCCACAATGAACATTGCAAGACTGTGCAGGTGGTGCTGCGTTCCCACAATGAACAGTGCAAGACTGTGCAGGTGGTGCAACATTCCCACAATGAACAGTGCAAGACTGTGCAGGTGGTGTAACATTCCCAAAATGAACAGTGCAAGACAGTGCAGGTGGTGTAACATTCCCACAATGAACAGTGCAAGACTGTGAACGTGGTGCAACATTCCCACAATGATCGGCACAAGATTATGCAGGTGGTGCAACATTCCCACAATCAACAGTCCAAGACTGTGCAGGTGATGCAACATTCCCACAATGATCGGCACAAGACAATGTAGGTGGTGGAACATTCCCACAATGAATAGTGCAAGACTGTGCAGGTGGTGCAACATATTCAAAATGATCGGCACAAGACTGTGCACGTGGTGCAACATTCTCACAATGAACAGTGCAAGTCTGTGCATGTGATGCAACATTCCCACAATGATCCGCACAAAACTATGCAAGTGGTTGAACATTCCCACAATAAACAGTGCAAGATTTTGCAGGTGGTGCAACATTCTCACAATGAACAGTGCAAGACTGTGCAAGTGGTGCAGCATTACCACGATGAACAGTGCAAGACTGAGAAGGTGGTGCAACTTTCCCACAATGCAAGACTGTGCAGGTTTTGCAACATTCCCACGAATATCGGCACAAGACTATGCAGGTGGTGCAACCTTCCCACAATAAGCAGTGCAAGACTGTGGAGGTGGTGCAACATTCCCACAATGAAAAATGGAAGACTGTGCAGGTGGTGCAACATTCCCACGAATATCGGCACAAGACTATGCAGGTGGTGTAACATTCCCACAATGAACAATGAAAGACTATGTAGGTGGTGTAACATTCCCACAATGATCAGCACAAGACCGTGCAGGTGTTGCAACATTCCCACAGTGAACAGTGCAAGTCTGTGCAGGTGGTGCAACATTCCTACGATGATCGGCATAAGACTATGCAGGTGGTGTAACATTCCCACAGTGAACAGTGCAAGATTTTGCAGGTGGTGCAACATTCCGACAAGTAGCAGTGCAAAGCTGTGGAGGTGGTGCAACATTCCCACAATGAACGGTATAAGTCTGTGCAGGTGGTGTAACATTCCCACAATGATCATCACAAGATTGTGCAGGTGGTGCAACACTCCCACAATGATCGGCGCAAGACTATGCAGGTTGTGCAACATTCCCACCATGAACAGTGGAAGACTGTGCAGGTGGTGTAACATTCCCACAATGATCATCACAAGAATGTGCAGGTTGTGTAACATTCCTACAATGAACAGTGCAAGACTCTGCAGGTGGTGCAACATTTCCACAATGAACAGTACATGACTGTGCAGGTGGTGCAACATTTCCACAATGAACAGTACATGACTGTGCAGGTGGTGCAGCATTCCTACGATCTTCGGCACAAGACTATGCAGGTGGTGCAACATTCCATCAGTGAACAGTGCAAGGCTGTGCAGGTGGTGAAACATTCCCACAATGAACAATGCAAGACTGTGCAGGTGGTGTAATATTCCCACAATGAACAGTGCAAGACTGTGCAGGTGGTGCAACATTCCCACAACGAACATCACCAGACTGTGCAGATGGTGCAATGTTCCCACAATGAACAGTGGAAGACTATGCAGATGGTGTAACATTCTCACAATGAGCAGTGCAAGACTGTGCAGGTGGTGCAACGTTCCCACAATTAACAGTGCAAGACTGTGCCGGTGGTGTAACATTCCCACAATGATCAGCACAAGACTGTGCAGGTGGTGTCACATTCCCACAATAAACAGTGCAAGACTGTGCATGTGGTGTATTATTCTCACAATGATCATCACAAGACTGTGCAGGTGGTGCAGCGTTCCCACAATGAACAGTGGAAGACTGTGCAGATTGTGTAACATTCCCACAATGATCAGCTTAGGACTGTGCAGGTGGTGCAATATTCTCACAATGAACAGTCCAAGACTGTGCAGGTGATGCAACATTCCCACAATATGCAGTGCAAGACTGTGCAGGTGGTGCAACATTTCCACAATGATCAGTGCAAGACTGTGCAGGTGGTGCAACATTCTCACAATGATCAGCAAAAGACTGCGTAGGTATTGCAACATTCCCACAATGAACAGCGTAAGACTGTGCAGGTGGTGCAACATTCCCACAATGAACAGTGCAAGACTGTGCAGGTGGTGCAACATTCCCACAATGAACAGTGCAAGACTGTGCAGGTGGTGCAACATTCCCACAATGAACAGTGCAAGACTGTGCAGGTGGTGCAACATTCCCACAATGATCGGCACAAGACTATGCAGGTGGTGCAACATTCCCACAATGAACAGTGCAAGACTGTGCAGGTGGTGCAACATTCCCACAATGAGCAGCCAAGACTCTGCAGGTGGTGCAACATTCCCACAATGATCAGTAGAAGAATATACAGGATGTGCAGCATTCACTCAATGATCAGTGCAAGACTGTGCAGGTGTTGCAACATTCCCACAATGATCAGCACAAGACTGTGCAGATGGTGTATCATTTCCACAATGAACAGTACAAGACTGTGCAGGTGGTGCAACATTCTTACAATGAACAGCATAAGACTGGGCAGGGGATGCAACTTCCCCACAATGAATAGCAGCAATGAACGATAGGAAACAATAAGTGTCTGGGGACCAAGTCTGTTCAACTGCCTCCCAGCATACCAATAGACCCTTGGATGTCTTCAACACTCATGGCTGTCTTCAAGACTCCTCTCTCTCTCTCTCAGAAACCCTTATTGTCTAGAAGGCACTTCTCTGCCTTAAGGATCACTTGCTGTCTTCAAGACTTTAGTTGTCTGTAAGACCTATGTCAAGGCCCTTAGCTGTTTTCAAGATCCCTGATTATCTTCATGATCCCTATCTGTATTCAGTGCTCGTGGCTGTTTTCAAGACTCAGTGCTCTGTTCAAGACCCCTGGTTGTCTTCAAGACCTCCTCTGGCTTCAAGATCCTTAGCTGTCTTCAATTCCCCTGGCGGTCTTCATGACCTCTGGCTATCTTCAAGACCCCAGATGTCTTTAAGACCACTAGCTGTCTTTAAGACCCCTGTTGTTTTCAAGTCCTCTGATTGTCTATGAGACCTATGGCTGTCTTTAAAACCCCTGAGTGTCTTCAAGAACCCTGTTAAATTCAAGAACTTTTTTTTTTTCAAGACCCCTATCTGTTTTAAATACCTCTGTTAATTTCAAGACTCCTAGTTGTTTGCAAAAGCCGAGGCTGTATTCTAGACTCTTGGATGTCTTCAAGACCTTTATTATCTTCAAGACCCCTAACTGTCTTTAAGACCCCTAGCTATCTTCAAGACTCCTCACTGTCTTTGGAAACCCCTGGCTGTCTTGAAAACTCCTCTCTATGTTTAAGACCCATAGTTATCTTCAAGACCCTGAGCTGTCTTCAAGACCACTGGCTGTCTTGAAGATGAATAGGTGTAATGAAGATCCCTAGCTGACTTCAAACCCCCTGTTTTCTTTAAGATCACAGGCTGTCTTCAAGACCCACTTTTTTCATCAAGATCCCTTGTAGTCTTCAAGATCCCTAGCTGTCTTCAAGACCCATAGCTGTTTTCAAGACCCCTTGCTGTCTTCAAGACACATAGCTGTCTTCAAAACCCGAGGCTGTCTTCAAGACCCATGTCTCGAAGGCCTCTGGCTGTTTTCAATTCCATTAGGTGTTTCCAAGTCCCCTGGCAGCGACCAAGATGCCTGGATGTCTTTAAGACCCTTAGCTGTCTTCATCACCCTTATTGCTTTCAAGACTCCCTAATTGTCTTGAGACTCTATTCAGTCTTCAAGACCCCTTGCTTTTGTTAAGACTCTTAGCTGTCTTCAAGACCCGTAGCCAACTTCATGACACCTAATTATCTTCAAGATCCCTAGCTGTTATCAAAGCCCCTAACTGCCTTCAAGGCACATAACTGTCTTCATCACATCTGTTCTCTTCAAGACCTCTGACTGTCTTGAAGTCCCCAAGAAGTCTTCAAGATCTCTGGCTGCCATAAAGACCTTTGTCTCTCTTCAATACTTCTAGCTGTCTTCAAGACCCTTTGCTCTCTTCAAGAATACTAGCTGTCTTGAAGATACCTTGCTGTCTTGAAGAACACTAGCTATCTTCAAGACTCCTTGCTGTCGTCAAGAACACTAGCTGTCTTTAGGACAGCAGGTTTTCTTCAAGACCGCTAGCTGTCTTCAAGACCAGTACCTGCCTTCAAGACCACTGTTGATATCAAGAACCCCTTGGCAGTCTTCAAGACCCCTTAGTCGTCTTCCAAACCTAGGCTGTCTTCAGGACCTCTCGCAGTCTTCAAGACCCCGTGGCTGTCTTCGACGTCTAACACCAACAACAAGGTTAACATTACAACAATGTAACATCAGTAACAAATTTAACATACAACAATGTTAACTCCAACAACAATATCAACTTTACAAGAGTCTTAACACCACAAACAACATTGTTTAGTATTATAACATTGTTAACATTACAACCATGTTGCCTTCAACAACAAATTTAGCATTACAACAGTGTTAACACCAACAACAATGCTAACACCCACAATAATGTTAACAATGACAAAAAATTTAAAATTACGAAAATGTTAACACCAACAACAATGTTAACATTACAAAAATGTTAATATCAACAACAATGTTAACAAACACAACAATGTTAACATTACAACAATGTTAAGACCAACAACAATGTCAACGCCAACAACAACATAAATATTACAACAATGTTAACACCAACAACAATGTTAACATTAGCAATTATTATTTAATTATTACCCTCCCCCGTGTTCTTGCTCCTACCCTCTGTGGGCCCCTAGCTCCCTTGTGGGCCCCTAGCTCCCTTGTGGGCCCCTAGCTTCTTTGTGGGCCCCTAGCTCCCTTGTAGGCCCCTAGCTCCCTAGTGGGCCCCTAGCTCCCTTGTGGGCCCCTAGCTCCTTTGTGGGCCCCTAGCTCCCTTGAGGGCCCCTAGCTCCCTTGTGGGCCCCTAGCTCCCTTGTGGGCCCCTAGCTCCTTTGTGGGCCCCTAGCTCCCTTGAGGGCCCCTAGCTCCCTTGTGGGCCCCTAGCTCCCTTGTGGGCCCCTAGCTCCTTTGTGGGCCCCTAGCTCCCTTGTGGGCCCCTAGCTCCCTAGTGGGCCCCTAGCTCCCTTGTGGGCCCCTAGCTCCTTTGTGGGCCCCTAGCTCCCTTGAGGGCCCCTAGCTCCCTTGTGGGCCCCTAGCTCCCTTGTGGGCCCCTAGCTCTCTTGTGGGCCCCTAGCTCCCTTGAGGGCCCCTAGCTCCCTTGTGGGCCCCTAGCTCCCTTGTGGGCCCCTAGCTCCCTTGCAGTGCTCCTGTTTCTTAGTATGTAACTGACTCCACTACTGTTACCACCACCACCACTTCCTCTCTTCCTCCCGTCAATGTCTGCTGGCCTAAATACACTCCCTTCTTCTCAACTTTCTGTTAGTGTGACTTTGTAAATGGTCCAAGTCGGACCGAAACGTCGCCGTGAGCAGGTTATTTGTGTATTAACATCAACAACAACAACAACATGTTAACATCAACTAAAAGTTAACACCAACAACAGTGTTAATTACAACACTGTTAACACCAACAACGATGTTAATACCAACAACTATGTTAACACCAACAACAATGTTAGTAACAACAAAGTTAACACCAACAATAAAGGCAACACCAACAATATTAACACCAAAAAAATTTAACACTACAATAATGTTAACACCAACAATAATGTTAACATCAACAACAATATTAACAACATTATTAACAACAACAACAATGCTAGCCACAATAGTATTAAAAGTAACAACAACGTTAACAAACACAGCAATGTTAACAACAACAACAATATTAACACCAACGACAATGTTAACTCCAATAAAGATGCTAACACCAATAACGATGTTAATAATAACAAAAAATTAACACCAACAACAGTCTTAACATTACAACAGTATTAACATTAAAACAATGTTAATATTTCAAAAATGTCAATACCAACAAAAATGTTAACATTAAGAACACTGTTAACACCAACAACAATGTTAGAAACAACAGTATTAAAATCAACAACAATGTTAACGCTACTGACAATATTAACACTACCAACAATGTTAATGTGAACAACAATGTTAGCAACAAACTATTAAAAACAACAACAATGTTAACAGTAATGACAATGTTAACACTACCAACAATGTTAACACCAACAACAACGTTAACAACAACATAAATGTTAACACTTACAACAGTGTTAACAACAACAACAATGTTAATACCAACAACGATATTAACACCAACAACAATAGTAACACCAACAACAATGTTAACACTAACAACGATATTAACGCGAACAATGATGTTAACACCAGCAACAGTGTGAACAGTAGCAACAATGTTCACACCAACAAAAATGTTAACACCAACAATAATGTTAACACCATCAGCAATGTTAACACCAACAACGATATTAACAATAACAACAAATTAACACCAACAACAGTCTTAACATTACAACATTGTTAACATTACAATAATGTGAAAATTCCAATAATGTTAATACCAAAAAAATATTGACATAAAGAACAATGTTAACACTAACAACAAAGGTAATACAAACAACAGTGTCAGCAGCAACAGTATTAACAGCAACAACACTATTAGCACTAACAATATGTTAGCACAAACTACAATTTTAACACCAATAACAATGTTAACATTACAACAACGTTAACACTAACAACAATGTTAACACCAACAACAATGTTCAATTTACAACAATGTTAACACTAACAACAGTGTTAACATCAATAACAATGTCAGCAACAAAAATATTAACAACCGCAACAATCTTAATGCTAACAACAATGTAAACACCATCAACAATTTTAAGAACAACAATTTTAACACAAACAGCAATGTTAACGCCAACAACGATGTTAATACCACCAACAATGTTAACAACAGTGCTAACACAATGATATTAACACCAGCAACAATGTTATACAGCAACAACAATGTTAACACCAACAAAAATGCTAACATCAACAACAATGTTAACAACAGTATTAACAACAACAATATTAGCAACATCAGTATTGACAGCAGCAACAATATTACCCCTTTCAACAATGTTAACACCAACAACAATGTTAACATCAAAACAATGTTAACACCAATTCCACCGTTAACATCAACAACAATGTTAACATCAAAACAATGTTAACACCAATTCCACCGTTAACATCAACAACAATGTTAACACAAACAACAATGTTAACACTAAGAACAATGGTATGAACAACAAGAACAATGTTAACACCATCAGCACCACAACACTAACAACAATGTTAACACAATCAGCACCATAACACTAACAACAATGTTAACACCAACAACAATGCTAACAACAACAATATTAACACCAACAACAATATTAACACCAACAACAATGTAAACACCAGCAACAACCTAAACAGCAACAATGTTAGCACCAACAACGATGTTAACACAATCAACGTTAACACCAATAACATTGTTAAGACGAACAACAATGTTAACACCAACAACAACAATGTTAACACCAACAACAACGATGGTAACTCCTATAATGTTAAGACAATGTTAATATTATCATATACAGTAAAGTTATTATCATTAACAATAATGTTAAGATATTATCGTATTCATTAACAATATTAACATTAATACTAATGTTAAGATAATATTATCATATACAGTAAGACTATTAGCATTAACAAATAACAACAACTCACCGATGTTGTAGACTTTGCAACAGGTTGTCAGAAGTGGTGGTTGTGTCAGCATGATGGTAGTGGTGGTACAGTACCAGGTGTGTACAGTGGTGGTGGGTGAGGGCAGCCAGCAGGTCAAGCAGGTCAGGCAGGTCACTAGGGTCACCATAAATAGTAGCATCCACCTGGCAGGAGCTGAGGTGTGGTAGGAGAGCAGCGTAGCTTCTTATATGTTCATCACTTACTAAAATTGTTTCTTCGGTACGGAAGCACTGAGATATTTCTTTAACAATTACTGGAGACATGTTAGTGTTGTCAAGGAGGTGGAGCCGCTGGTAGCTGTCTCTCATACCAGACTCTTGTAGGAGATGAACCACTTCCCGTGCAAGTGTCTGAGGTACCTGATCGAGTAACAGGTGCATCAGCCCAGCCACATGCATCAGAACATTTTGGTACTTGGTCATGTCTCCCACACCTGACCTTATGCTCTTTTCTAACACTCTCCTGATACTGACAGTTGTAGCTGAGGCACGTGTAGCTGATCTGATACTGATGTGCTGCTTGAACGCTTTCCAAATACCATTAAACCTGCTTGATGTAGCTGAGGCTGATGTGGCTAAGAGTGATGTAGCTGGCACTGATGTAGCTGATGCTGATATAGATGAGGCTGATGTAGCTGACACTGATGTAACTGAAGCTGATGTAGCTGAGGTTGATGTAGGTGTAGAATACTGTGGGTTATTAAGATTGTTCAGAATACAGAGAGCAGCGAAGTAATTTTGTATTCCCTTGTGAGGAAATGAGTACCGCTCCTTGATCCCCAGCATCGTCCATGTTGGTCTTAAACAAAGGAACGCTGACAACACTTCTTTATAAGGTAAACGCAAACAATCACAGGTAGATATCAGTTTATCTACAGTTTCTTCCTCAAGGTCTAACTGATCAACTGAAAGACATTCTAGTGCTGTCCTGTATATTGTTATCAAAACATAGTTAATTTTATCTTTTAATATCCTGTCATCCATATTCGTTGTATCTTGATGGTTGGTCAGTCTGTGTATTAACTTGTGTTTACACAGTTCATGAATATTATAATAGAGCTCCGTGTGAGTGATAGATGTTAAGTTTAGCAGGTCAGGGTCTTGGTCCCAGATGTATATCATAAGAATCAAATTCATTGGAAGTCTTAAGTGTTCATGAAGTCCTTTCGTCTCTATTATCTTTCTTACAAGTTCTTCAGTATTTCTGTTATTCCTTGTTTGTTTGGTTATCTCTTGGTGGTTCAGACGCACGAATTGTGCTAAACTTGTCCTCGATATACCATGTAGTGTTGCACGTTGCACAGTATACTCTGCAGGGATTGTTCTCCTAAAGTTCTCAACTTCTTCTGGTCGTGAAGTGCACAGAAAAGCAATATTAGAACAGTACTTAAATTCTTGCAATAGACTCTGGACTAATCTTCTAGAACTTTCATTGTCTTCATCAAGGCCGTCAATTATAATTAAGATCTTGCAAAGCTTCATCAGTTTCGGAAGAATTTCCTTGAATTTTATTACAACTTCTGGCATCAGTCTGTGCAGGAGTTGCTGGTAGCAGGTCATTGTTGGGTCCCGGCACTGTACCCACAGTAGAAGCTCGTAATTATTTAAGTCACTAATATTACCTTGACCACCCTGAGTCCATTCATCTATTACTAACGTCACTAGAGTAGTCTTGCCACTGCCAGCCAGACCTTCAAGCAAAATTATATGTGGATCAGTAGATGTACCTTGATGTTGCGAGGCACTGCGTGTGCATGGTACTGCTGTAGTCTGAACAAGTTTAAGAAGGTGTTGATAACTTGTATATTGACCTTGACCTCCACGTTGTCCGTGTTTGACCTCAATATCTACAAAGATTTTGTCTACTTTAACTTTCAAGTCACTAGTGATAAAAGACACGGGGTTAACATAGCTGATACTTTGGTAGATCTTCTTAAGTTTGTCACGACTTTCATTAATCATAAGACTTTTAATTTCGTCACCACAAAATGTTAGTATGTCTTCTTTTCCAAGAATTTCGTTCATGATGTTGTCCAGATCATTATTCATCTGGTGGATCTCCTGGTTCACTTCAGTCTGGTCTCTCCCATACCTCTCTCCAGATGTTGTAAGACAACCAGTTAACAACTCCCGTAGTTTCCTCATAATTTCAATATAATCTTTATCAGTAATTGTAGATAGATAATATTTCCTCATGTTCTTAATAGCAGTAACGTAGTACTCCATCTGTGTACTAGGAGTAAACCATAGTGCATCATTGTAAGGAGCCACAGTCTTGCACGCTACTTTGATGCTAACATACAGTAGTGACATATCAAACTTTGATCCATCTGCATTATCATCAATCATTTTCTTTTGAGTGGTGTTAAAAAATTTCAATACATTTTCTCCTTGTGAGCATATCAAGTAATGTTTCAGCGTCATGTGAGAAGGTTTATCCGGGGTTCCCCAGAGGAAAGTCTTGTACAAGACTTTTCTACCACAGAATTTAACAGCCTTGATAAGTTTATATCCATTAAATTCTTCCTTAGATGACTCATCCATCATGTATTAACAAATGTAAGATTAGGGATACGATTGTGATGAATGGCCTGATGTTGTGTTACAACACAACACTTGACTGTGGCAACACATTCACTTCTCACTTCTTGTCTGAAATAAAATAGAATGTAACAATATTATAAGTGAAAGTAACATGTATAATATTACAAGTGTCAGACTGTAACATGTATAATATTACAAGTGTCAGACTGTAACATGTATAATATTACAAGTGTCAGACTGTAACATGTATAATATTACAAGTGTTAGACTGTAACATGTATAATATTACAAGTGTTAGGCTGTAACATGTATAATATTACAAGTGTTAGGCTGTAACATGTATAATATTACAAGTGTTAGGCTGTAACATGTATAATATTACAAGTGTTAGGCTGTAACATGTATAATATTACAAGTGTTAGGCTGTAACATGTATAATATTACAAGTGTTAGGCTGTAACATGTATAATATTACAAGTGTTAGGCTGTAACATGTATAATATTACAAGTGTTAGGCTGTAACATGTATAATATTACAAGCGTTAGGCTGTAACATGTATAATATTACAAGTGTTGGGCTGTAACATGTATAATATTACAAGTGTTAGGCTGTAACATGTATAATATTACAAGTGTTAGGCTGTAACATGTATAATATTACAAGTGTTAGGCTGTAACATGTATAATATTACAAGTGTTAGGCTGTAACATGTATAATATTACAAGTGTTAGACTGTAACATGTATAATATTACAAGTGTTAGGCTGTAACATGTATAATATTACAAATGTTAGGCTGTAACATGTATAATATTACAAGTGTTAGGCTGTAACATGTATAATATTACAAGTGTTAGGCTGTAACATGTATAATATTACAAGTGTTAGGCTGTAACATGTATAATATTACAAGTGTTAGGCTGTAACATGTATAATATTACAAGCGTTAGGCTGTAACATGTATAATATTACAAGTGTTAGGCTGTAACATGTATAATATTACAAATGTTAGGCTGTAACATGTATAATATTACAAGTGTTAGACTGTAACATGTATAATATTACAAGTGTTAGGCTGTAACATGTATAATATTACAGGTGTTAGGCTGTAACATGTATAATTTTACAAGTGTTAGACTGTAACATGTATAATATTGCAAGTGTTAGGCTGTAACATGTATAATATTAGAAGTGTTAGGCTGTAACATGTATAATATTACAAGTGTTAGGCTGTAACATGTATAATATTACAAGTGTTAGGCTGTAACATGTATAATATTACAAGTGTTAAGCTGTAACATGTATAATATTACAAGTGTTAGACTGTAACATGTACTCACCTATTTGTACTCACCTATTTGTGGTTGCAGGGGTCGAGTCTTAGCTCCTGGCCCCGCCTCTTCACCGGTTGCTACTGGGCCCTCTCTCTCCCCGCTCCATGAGCTTTATCAAACCTCGTCTTAAAACTGTGTATGGTTTCTGCCTCCACTACGTCATTTTCTAGGCTATTCCACTGCCTTTCAACTCTATGACTGAAGAAATACTTCCTAATATCTCTCTGACTCATTTGTGTCTTCAACTTCCAATTGTGGCCTCTTGTTTCTGTGTCCCCTCCCTGAAACATTCTGTCTTTGTCCACCTTGTCTATTCCACGCAGTATTTTATATGTCGTTATCATGTCTCCCCTGACCCTCCTGTCCTCCAGTGTCGTCAGGCGGATTTCCCTTAATCTTTCTTTATAGGACATTCCCCTTAGCTCTGGAACTAACCTTGTGGCAAACCTTTGTACTTTCTCTAGTTTCTTGACGTGCTTTATCAAGTGCGGGTTCCAAACAGGTGCTGCATACTCCAGTATGGGCCTGACATACACGGTGTACAGTGTCTTGAACGATTCCTTACTAAGGTATCGGAATGTTGTTCTCAGGTTTGCCAGGCGCCCATATGCTGCAGCAGTTATCTGATTGATGTGTGCTTCTGGAGACATGCTCTGTGTTATACTCACCCCAAGATCTTTCTCCTTGAGTGAGGTTTGCAGTCTTTGGCCACCTAGCCTATACTCTGTCAGTGGTCTTCTGTGCCCTTCCCCTATCTTCATGACTTTGCATTTGGCAGGATTAAATTCGAGAAGCCATTTGCTGGACCAGGTGTCCAGTCTGTCCAGGTCTCTTTGAAGTCCTGCCTGGTCCTCATCAGATTTAATTCTCCTCATTAACTTCACATCATCTGCAAACAGGGACACTTCTGAGTCTAACCCTTCCATCATGTCGTTCACATATACCAAAAATAGCACTGGTCCTAGGACCGACCCCTGTGGGACCCCGCTCGTCACAGGTGCCCACTGTGATACATCATTACGTACCATGACTCGTTGTTGCCTCCCTGTCAGGTATTCTCTGATCCATTGCAGTGCCCTTCCTGTTATATGCGCCTGATGCTCTACCTTCTGCACTAATCTCTTGTGAGGAACTGTGTCAAAGGCCTTCTTGCAGTCCAAGAAGATGCAATCAACCCACCCCTCTCTCTCGTGTCTTACTTCTGTTATTTTATCATAAAACTCCAGAAGGTTTGTGACACAGGATTTGCCTTCCGTGAATCCGTGCTGGTTGGCATTTATACTCTTGTTCAGTTCCAGGTGCTCCACCACTCTCCTCCTGATAATCTTCTCCATATATGTATAATATTACAAGTGTTAGTTAGGCTGTAACATGTATAATATTACAAGTGTTAGGCTGTAACATGTATAATATTACAAGTGTTAGACTGTAACATGTATAATATTACAAGTGTTAGGCTGTAACATGTATAATATTAGAAGTGTTAGGCTGTAACATGTATAATATTACAAGTGTTAGACTGTAACATGTATAATATTACAAAAGATAGACTGTAACATGTAATATTACAAGTGACAGACTGTAACATGTATAATATTAAAAGAGTAAGACTGTAACATGTATAATATTACAAGTGTTAGACTGTAACATGTATAATATTACAAGTGACAGATTGTAACATGTATAATATTACAAATGAGAGACTGTAACATGTATAATATTACCAGTGACAGACTGAAGCCAAACTGGCCATCAGAAAATAGTGAGTTGTGTTCCAGGTATCTGCGAAGGCGATGGTTGAAGAGTTTTTCGAAGAGTTTTCCTAAAGTTTCGAGGAGGCTGATAGGGCGATAGTTTCTTGGGTCAGAGTGGTCTTTTTTGGGTCTGGGAATGAGGATAGCAGTAGCAGCTTTGAAGAGGACAGGGAAGTATCCAGAGGCAAGGGAGGCATTGAAGAGGCTTGTGTAGGCAGTAATGATAGAGTCAGGAAGGTGTTTTAGGATAATATGGTTTAGTCCAGAGGCACCAGGAGCCTTGGGAGGAAGGTGTCTGAGGAAAGTTTTAATGTCTGTGTTGGTGAAAGGAGTGTTAAGTTCTTGCACAGGACACTGAGGAGGTGAACTGTAGTTTGATGTAGCACTGTATATCCTGAGCGGCTGCGAGACTGGCTGTATGGCGTGCAGTCAACAGGTGTAGAGAATTCAAGCAGCAACAGGCTTCCTGCCCTTGGGTACGCAACCACCGACGCACCAATCCTGATGGTGAGGAGAAAGACGAAGTTCCAGCAAGCACCACTCAAAGTGATGTCTCTCCCAACACGGAATAATTCGAGAGAGGCGAGATCGTCGATTGACAGCACAGGGCCGTAGCAGTGGCTTATATACTGTAGTCAGGTGAGGTGAAGCAGGAGGAGGCGGGGTCATAGTGGAACCATCCACTAGTCTAAGTAGGTCATCGTCCATAGATTGGAAAAGTTTGGAAGAATTCCTTGTATCAAGATCCCATGATGATGCAGTGTCTGACAGATGTGATGAATGGTTTGAAAACCGACAAGTTGAAGATTTGAGACACTTATGCAACATATGGGAATCTTTATTTAAGGAACGTTTCGCCACACAGTGGCTTCATCAGTCTTATACGAAGCAAGAAGGTATGAGGAGGAAGAGTTTGAGGTAATCAGTTCCTCAGCCTGGGAGTCGATGTGTTCAGTTTACCTGGAGTTTGCCTTGAGAGGATTTCGAGAGTCAACGCCCCCGCGGTCCGGTCTGAGACCAGGCTTCATGGTGGATCAGGGTCTGATTAGCCAGGCTGTTACTGCTGGCCGCACGCAAACTGACGTACGAACCACAGCCCGTTTGTCAGATACTGACTTTAGGTGCCTGTCCAGTGTCTTCTTGAAGACAGCCAGGGGTCTATTGGTAATCCCCCTTATGTATACTGGGAGGCAATTGAACAGTCTTGGGTCACGGACACTTATTGTGTTGTCTCTCAGTGTATTTTTGGCGCCCCTGCTTTTCATCGAGGAAATGTTGCATCTCCTTCCGAGTCTTTTGCTTTCACAAAGAGTGATTTTCATGTGCAGCTTTGGTACCAATCCCTGCAGGACCTTCCAGGTGTATATTATCATGTATCTCTCGCCTGCGTTCGAGGGAATACAGATCATGGACCTTCAACCGTTCCCTGTAATTTAGGTGCCTTATCGCACTTATGTGTGCTGTGAAAGTTCTTTGTACACTCTCCAGGTCTGCAATGTCGCCAGCCTTGAAGGGGGCCGTTAGTGTACAGCAGTATTCCAGCCTAGAGAGCACAAGCGATTTGAAGAGAATCATGGGCTTGGCATCCCTAGTTTTGAAGGTTCATATTATCCATCCTATGATTTTCCTAGCAGACGAGGTTGATGCACTGTTGTTGTTGTTGAAGGCGAGATCCTCTGACATTATCACTCCCAGGTCCTTCACATTACTTTTCCGCTCTATTGTGTGGTCAGAATTTGTGGTATACCCTGACACATTTTTAATTTCTTCAAGTTTCCCATATCTGAGTAGTTGAAATTTGTCGTCGTTGAACTTCATATTGTTTTGAGTAGCCCATTCGAAAATTTGGTTGATGTCCGCAGTGTCTTCGATGGAGGTCACTGCCATGGTAATCCGGGTGTCTTCCGCGAAGTAAGACACGGAGCTATGGCTTACATCTTGTCTATGCCAGAAATGAACATGAGGAATAGAATGGAAGCAAGTATTATGCCTTGTGGAACAGTGCTTTTTACCATGGCTGCCTGGGACTTTACTCTGTTTACTCTTACTCTTTGTACTCTATTTGTCAGGAAGTTGTAGATCCATCTACCAACTTTTCCGGTTATTTCTTTATCCCGCATTTTGTGTGCTATTACACTATGGTCACACTTGTCGAAAGCTTTTGCAAAGTCTCTGTATACTACATCTGTATTTTGTTTATCCTTTACAGCATCCAGGATCTTGTCATAATGGTCCAACAGCTGGGACAGGCAGGAGCGGCCTGCTCTAAACCCTTTTTGCCCTGGGTTGTGTAACTGATGGGCATCTAGGTGGTTGGCTATTTTGCTTCTTAATCCCTCTCAAAGAGGGTTTAAGAAGCAAGACGTTAGTGGGATGTTAGTGTTATCGGTCTGTAATTCTTTGCAAATGCTTTACTGCCACCTTTTTGGAGTGGGGCTACGTCTGTTGTTTTTAGTGTGTGTGGGATGACCCCTGTGTCCATGCTCCCTCTCCATAAAATGCTGAAGGCACGTGATAGGGGCTTCTTGCAATTCTTGATGAACAGGGAGTTCCACGAGTCTGGGTCTGGGGCAGAGTGCATGGGCAAGTCTTTAATTGCCTCTTCAAAGTTAGAATAATATCAGAGATTTTTGGGATAACCAGATTTTGGGGTTCGTTGTTTAAGAATTTATTTGGATTGTCGACCCTTAGTCTGGGCAGTGGCTCGCTGAACACTGAGTCATATTGGGACTTTAGTATCTCACACATTTCTTGGCTATCATCTGTGTAAGTCTCATCCCGCCTAAGCAGGGGCCCAATACTGGATGTTGTTTTTCTCTTAGATTTGGCATAAGAGAAGAAGCTTTTTTTTTTTTTTAGTTCTTCCTGTGATTTTTGTCTCCTATAAGATTCCTTCAGCTTAATTACAATATATTTGTTGAATTAGACACATGTGCAACTCTTGGGTATCTTTATTGAGGAAACGTTTCTCCACACAGTGGCTTCATCAGTCCATACATAGGAGAAACTTGAAGAACAGGAGGAGAATGAGGTAATCAGTCCCTCAGCCTTGAGTCGATGTGGTCAGTCCATCAACCTCCTGTCAGACACTGCAACTTCTTGGGATCTTAATACTTGGGAATTCTTCACTTGCCTAACCCTTGGGCACGACCTACTTCCACATTGGACAAATGTGACACCACCTACGACTGCTGCACCTCACCTGTCTACGGTTTATAAGCTGCTTCTCCGCTCATATACCGTATTCTATTCAAGATTGATGATGGACTGACCACATCGTCTCAAGGCTGAGGGACTGATTACCTCATTCTTCTCCTGTTCTTCAGGTTTCTCCTTTGTATGGACTGATGAAGCCACTGTGTGGCGAAATGTTTCCTCAATAAAGATGCCCAAGAGTTGCTCATGTGTCTAATTCAACAACATGTCGGTTCTCTGAACCATTCATCTTCAATATATTTGGAATTTCGTTGACTAGTACCTCCCTTCGTATTTCAGATATACTGTCCCCACTCAGCAGCTCTGTGACTCTTCACCTTTGTTTGTATAGGGAAAGTCTCTCTCTTTCTAGTTTACACATTCTATTTCTTTTCCTTAATGGAATGTGTCTTGAGCAGATCTCAAGAACCACAGAATTTATTTTTTCAAGGCAATTGTTTAGATCAGTGTTGTTTAGGATATCTTCCCAGCTTGTTTCATTTAGGACATGGTTTACTTGATCACATTGTATGTTTTTGTTATTGTAATTGAATTTAGTGAAAATACCTTCATGACTGCTCACACTTTGCTGATCTGGAGCCCTGTGCATACATGTCTGTACCTCTATTATATTGTGATCTGAGTGAACTGTCTTTGATACAGTTATATTATGTATCAGATCGTCATTGTTAGTGAAGATGAAGTCCAGTGTATTTTCTAGTCTTTTAGGCTCTACTATTACCTGGTTTAAGGTGAATCTGGTGCAGAGATTTAATAATTCGTGTGTGTGAATTTTCATCTGAGCTGCCTCCCGGGGTGATCTCCACTAAAACATTGTTTGCTATACTCCTCCGTTTTAGGTGTCTCAAGTTGAAATATCTTAGTAGTAAGATGTTTGGGGCAGGAGTTGGGAGATTTTCCAGACAGTGGTCAATTTTCTCAATCTGCTTCTGGAATTTGAGGTGTTTAGTAGTTCTGTGCAAATGAGCGACTCTGTGACATACAGGCCAACCCCCCGCCTCCCTTATTGATTGTTTAGTCTGTCGCATCAGAATATGTTATAACTTGGGATCCATATTTCGTTGTCATAATGATCCTTTATGTGGGTCTCTGTGAATGATGCGAACATTGCATTTGACTCCATGAGCAGTCCCTTGATGTGAGGAGATTTGTTGTTTTTTGACGGCTTTAGACCCTGTATGTTTGCAAAGACAAATGTAATTTTATTTGTGGAATTTAAGGGGATTTTATTTGCTGACTCTAATATCTGTTGTTCTGGAGTAGAGGCCAATGTCCGTGCCTCTGCTCGAGAAGTATTTTCAGGTGGTGTAGGATTATTGCCATTTCTTGCCAGTCTTTTTTTCCCTTCTGGCCATAAAAAACCTCTGTCATTGGAGAGGTTGAGGTTCCTCTCTTTTGTTTCCCATAGTCTGGCTGGTCTGTGTCTTCAACTCCCCTTTAGATGATGTGCCTGTCAGTATGCATTGTAGCATTTTCTTTCATGAATTGATGAGTGACATATTTCTGAGTGAAATAAGTTACAGGAGGGGAAGTTGCACTCTCCTGTTGTCATGTAGGTGCAGCATTTTTGGGGATGGTCAAAGGTGCATATCCCACCTGTTTTACCAGATATACCGTGCCTGCAGATACTTAAGGCATAGTATTAACATAGATTGTAATTCTATTTGCTAGGATTTACTGTTGCTGCGTTCGCTGTTGGTGCATTTTTTTTTCCTATTTCCTCCCTATCTTTCACCCCTGTATGGACATCAGTGCTTCCACCTGGTTTTGCTGGTAATGTGTCGACACTATTCCCTGAGGCATCATCCCATTTTGACCCATCTCCAGCAGTATCTATTTTGAACCTCTGTGGACTGAATAACGTTGTCTTCAGTGTCCTCCAGAACAACACTAGTACCCTCACAAGTGCTATCTTCTAAGGCATCGCAATGACCCTCTGGAGTACTTTCCTCCAGGGCAACACTAGCACCCTCAGCACTGTCCTCCAGGACAGCACTAGCACCCTCAGGAGCACTTTCCTCCAGGACAACACTAGCACCCTCAGCACTGTCCTCCAGGACAGCACTAGCACCCTCAGCACTGTCCTCCAGGACAGCACTAGCACCCTCAGGAGCACTTTCCTCCAGGACAACACTAGCACCCTCAGCACTGTCCTCCAGGACAGCACTAGCACCCTCAGGAGCACTTTCCTCCAGGACAACACTAGCACCCTCAGCACTGTCCTCCAGGACAGCACTAGCACCCTCAGGAGCACTTTCCTCCAGGACAACACTAGCACCCTCAGCACTGTCCTCCAGGACAGCACTAGCACCCTCAGGAGCACTTTCCTCCAGGACAACACTAGCACCCTCAGCACTGTCCTCCAGGACAGCACTAGCACCCTCAGAAGCACTGTCCAAGACTGCCCCGTCCCCACCACCCATCTTTTTTTCCCAGCTGTCATACCATGCTGACATGTCTTTCAAGAAGGATGTTTTATTGGTGTTCTTGTCTTTTAATACAGATGTCATTTCCTCATACAGGTGTGTCTCGTTTGGGCAGACCAAAAAACATCTCTCTGAGTTTATGTCAAGTGTGGTCACTAGTTTAAAATCCCAGCATATAACTTGGGACCACTGACCACACAGATGGCAAACAATCCAGGCCTGTGTTCGTCCCTTACCGTTTCTGCAGACTACACAGATCTTCATGGTGGTGGTCATCTTACAATACTTGACAAATCTCCTAGTTAATTAGTGAAACCAGTCAGAGGATACACTGTTATCACAGAATCCGATTGAATCTGGTCGTTGGATGAATTTGGGCAATTCCGGATTAGGCTCACTGAGTGATTTTGGACTAGCTCATGAAAAGAACTACTAGAAAAAATTATACAGAGTAATATGTTTTCAGTTTGATACAGAGAGTATAACTTGCATGTTTGGGCGTCGATGGCTTCAGTATATGAAGATTGCTGGAGGAATAATGATTTTCGTTGTGTATATTGCGACCGCTGCTAACTACAGGTTTACCACACACTGTATACGTCACTCCATCACAATAAGTACTAACAACTATATATTGTCTATCAGATTTCTACAAAACTGTACACTTTTCGTATTTCCTTGAGATTTTACACCTCTTCGTATTTCAACAGGAATGTTTTACCCTTAGAAGCACTAATTATAAGTCAGGTACACTAGCAGACCTGCGTGGAAGGGTTCTGATGTCTGCTGGCAACTGTTTACAACATGAACCTGCCTCTTTGGGCCTAACACTTCAGTTTTAAATTTCACTTTATCATTTATTATCCATATACTAGGGTACCACTGTGGTACACACTACAACACTATGTATAAAAAACTATTATCAGAGAGACTGTCTTTCCTCTGACAAAAAAGTTCTAATATTATTTCCACAGGCACGCTAGGCCTAAAGTTCCCCTCTGAGAGTATGGTCATGCTTTGTTATTGTACACTGATTCTCCTTTTTTGTCTCAGTAGATATTATTTTCTGCAAGATTAGTTCCAACCGATGGAGGGATATATCTTATAGGTTCACTGGCACAGTTTAAAGTTCTAGCATGCAAGAGAACCTGTGAGAAACACGAAAGAACAGTGGATTATATACTGTAGTCAGGTGAGGCGATGCACGAGGAGGCGGGGTCATAGTGGAACCATCCACTAGTCTAAGTAGATCTTCGTCCAAAGATTGGAAAAGTTTTGAAGAATTCTATGTATCAATGTGGCATGCAAAGAGTACGTAACCTTTATTCGGCGCATGTACACACACTCATTGAAACGCTATCTCCCCAACCAGCGAATCAGGTACTAAGGGTTGATGATGGGGCCCCGTCGTTCAATCAGTACCCAGGTTCCAGCCAGTGAGAAGATGGTTTTGGCAATCGCAGAGGTGTTGTTGGTACCACTCACCTGTCTGCCCTTGTCTTTCCCATTCTAGAGCTGGTTGAAGCACGGTCTGCTCTCTAGTGGCTTCTATTCTGCGTTTCTTACCGTGGAGTGCACTAATACCTATTGTTGTACATAGTGTATATAGTGTACAAATTTCAGTTCTAAATCGGTGAAGGATAATACAAGTCAAAAGTTTTTCTGCTGTGTTTATTTTGCTCCCTTTACACCCATGATGACAGGCCTTTGGGACTCCTGGGTTGTAATATGGGGCCTGTCCAGGAGTTGAACCCAGGACCTCTCGCACTCCAAAGCAGGAATCATACCCCTAGACTACCGTAAGCTGAATGAGGTCACAATCACTGATGCTTACCCTTTTCCTCGTCTGGATGACATAATCGACTTTGTGGGTAAGGCTACTTTTGTGTCAAAGTTAGATCTCCTTAAAGGTTAGTATCAGGTACCTTTGACGGATAAGGCGAAGGAAATCTCTGCCTTCATAATGCCAGGTCGTTATCAATATACAGTTACCTCCTTCGGAATGAAAAACTCCCCTTCTTCATTCTAGAAACTTATTCATCAGGCTATTAAAGGACTTGAAAGCACGCAGCGTACCTGGATGACATCGTAGTGGTGTCTGATACTTGGGAACAACACCTATTTAGACTTAAGGCTCTTTTTGAGACCTTTTAGAGTTCTCATTTAACTTTTAATTTATCTAAGTCTTCCTGTGGCCAGGCCACTGTTACTTTTCTAGGCCATGAAGTAGGTAGTGGCAAAGTTGCTCCTAAATATGCTAAAGTTCTTGCCATTAAAGAATATCCAGTTCCACATGATAGGAAATCTCTTCAACGTTTCCTAGGCATGAGAGGATTTTACAGAAGATTCTGTAAAAATTTTTCCGATAATGTAGCGCCTCTTACCTCCCTTACAAGTCACAAAGTTCCCTTTAATTGGACTCCAGAATGTCAAAATGCTTTTACAAAAACAGAAAGATTATTGTGTACTGCACCTGTTCTTTTGTCTCCAGACTTCTCCAAACCTTTCTCATTACAGGTTGATGCTTGTGAGTCTGGGGTTGGGGCAGTACCGTTGCAAAACGGGGACGAGGAGTTGCAGCCTGTAGCCTTCTTCTCACTAAAGTTCCAGCTGCACTAGAGGGCTTACTCTATCGAAAAAGAAGCCCTCGCGCTTGTACTAGCTTTGGAGCACTTCGATGTTTATGTAGTCCAGACTTCGCAGGTGGTCACTGTCTATAGTGACCACATCCCTCTAGTATATCTCCAAGCAATGAAGAACCACAATGCGAGGTTCATGAGATGGAGTCTACGACTGCAACCCTATTCTCTCAGAATATTACACATTACCGGCAAAGAAGGTAAGTTGGCAGACTCTTTATCTACAGTCTAAAAATTATAATTATAATTATATATTAGTTAGGATGTGTTAGGGACCTTTGTTAACCCCTTTCAAGCTCTTTTTTTTTTGTTCCCTTGTGTGTGTGTGTGTGTGTTTTTTTTTAGTGAGGGAGTGCGGGATTACGTCCTCCCGCACTTGGGACCTACATTAGCAGAACTGTCTGCTGTCTCGCTCTGAGTTTAGGGTTTGGCTTTTTGTCACGAATAAAGTTGAGCTCTATCTAAGAGTTGGATGGTTGAGAGGAAAGGCGGTCCCATTATATGGTGCCATGGTGGCACAGTTACCAATGGGAGGTGGGAGCCTAATCCTGGGCCTTCTCGGGGTGGGGGTGTGGCATGCAAAGAGTATGTAACCTTTATTCGGCGCATGTACACACCCTCACTGAAATGCTATCTCCCCCAACCAGCGAACCAGGTACTAAGGGTTGATGATGGGGCCCCGTCGTTCAGTCAGTACCCAGGTTCCAGCCAATGAGAAAATAGTTTTGGCAATCACAAAGGTGTTATGGGTGCCACTCGCCTGTCTGCCCTTGTCATTCCCACTCTAGAGCTGGTGGAAGCACTGTCTGCTCTCTAGTGGCTTCTATTCTGCCTTTCTAACCGTGGAGTGCACTAATACCTATTGTTGTACATAGTGTATATAGTGTACATACTTCTGTTCTAAATTGGTGAAGGATAATAGAAGTCAAAAGTTTTTCTGACGTGTTTATTTTGCTCCCTTTACACCCAGGAGAACAGGCCTCTGGGACTCCTGGTTTGTAATAATCAAGATCCCATGATGATGCAGTATCTGACAGATGTGATGAATGGTTTGAAAACCAGCAAGTTGGAGAATTAAGACACTTATACACCATATGGGAATCATTATTGAAGAAACGTTTCCCCTCCAACCCTATCCTCATCCCAGTCATCTTATACATCTCCTCCAACCCTATTCTCATCCCATCCACACCTTCCTTCTCCTACAAGAACGCTGACTGGGATGCCTTCAAACAACACATAGACAATACTAACCTCACCTATGACTACAACAACAAACCTATCTCTGACAATGACACTCAACTTGATCTCATCCAGGACACCATTACACAAGCAGCCAACACCGCAATACCAAAGAAAACTCACACCACTCGTTATTCCTTCAAACCCTTAATCAGAACAAGACGACTAATTATCTGCTACCGCAACCACTTCCTCTGCAACACACACAGATTTAATCAAGTCCGATTAGATCTCAGTCTAGACCAAGACCACAACAATCACTGGTCACAGCTTATACAACAAGCAAACACACAGGCTATTAAATATATATATATATAAGTAGTGTAGTTTTCTACAGGGGGGTCTCTTCCGGTTTGGGCCTTCTACAGGGAGGTCTCCTCCGGTATAGGGCCTTCCACTGGGAGGTCTCTTCCGGTTTGGGCCTTCCACTGAGCGGTGTATCCGGTCTAGGACCAGCAGCTGGAGGGTCACCTTTTTCACACCTAGGTGTTACTTCCGGTTTTGACCATGACCTCGCCCTCGAGACTACCTCACCCTTGACCCCCCCAATACCCCCACCCCCACGACCCCCCGCCTTGCGACCCCGCCGTCGCGCCGCGCGCCCGCGCACCCGCGCGCCCCGCCCCGCCGCCCCCGCGCGCCCGCGCACCCGCGCGCCCCGCCCCGCCGCCCCGCGCGCCCCCGCCCCACCCCGCGCGCCCGCCCGCGCCCCTTCGCGCCTTCTGCTGCGCCTTCTGCAGCGTCGTCCGGATCGCCCCCCGCGCCTCGAATTTTTTTCCGATTTTTGTCGAATTTTTTTTGAATTTCATTTTCTTGTGCTCTCCATCTCCTCGGATCCCCCTCCCACTTTCACCCCCATCCCAAAATTTCTCGATATTACCAAGTTTTTTGGATTCCCCCCTATGGGGGTTTCGAAATTCTCCATCTCCTTGGATCAAGGTTTTTGGATTCCCCCCCTATGGGGTTTTCGAAATTCCTCGGATCAAGTTTTTTTTTGGATCCCCCCTATGGGGTTTTCAAAATTCTCCATCTCCTTGGATTTCTCCATCTCCTCGGATCAAGTTTTTTTTGATTTCTCCATCTCCTCGGATCAAGTTTTTTTGGATAATACCAAGACTCCATCTCCTCAGATCAAATTTTTTGGATTCCCCCTATGGGGGGGTTTCGAAAGTCTCCATCTCCTTGGATCAAGGGTTTTTGAATTTCTCCAATTCCTTGGATCAAATTTTTGGGTACCCCTCCTTTCACCCCAAATTTTCTCGACAATACCATGACTCCATCTCCTCGGATCAAGTTTTTTGGAATCCCCCCTCTGGGGTTCTCAATATCAAAGTCTCCACTTCCTCGGATCCCCCTCCCACTTTCACCCCCCAACCCCAAAAAATTTCTCGACAATACCATGACTCCATCTCCTCGGATCAAGGTTTTTGGATTCCCCCCTATGGGGTTTTTCGAAATTCTCCATCTCCTTGGATCAAGTTTTTTGGATTCCCCCCTATGGGGTTTTCGAAATTCCTCGGATCAAAGTTTTTTGGATTCCCCCCTCTGGGTATAAGCATGCTTACTACAAGTCTAAAAGTTTCCTCTCATTAAGTCAAATGAACTAAAAGTTTCCCCTTATTATTTTAAAATGAACTAAAAGTTTCCTGTCATTAAGTTAAATGAACTAAAAGTTTCCTCTCATTAAGTTAAATGAACTAAAAGTTTCCACTCATTAAGTTAAATGAACTAAAAAAGCGTTTACTCGGCGGTCAGTATTCCACTCATTAAGTTAAATGAACTAAAAAGGACCACGCGCACACAGGTTGAATCTTGTCTACCCTTTTAGTTAATAAGGGGACATAGCAGTGACGTCACGCGCACAGGTTGAATCAGGTCGGTCCTTTTAGTTCATTCAAGATAATAAGGGAACATAGTAGTGACGTCACGCGCACACAGGCTGAATCTTGTCTACCCTTTTAGTTAATAAGGGGACACAGTACATCAGAAAGGCACATTTTTTCGTTAATACTCACAATTTCTTTACAACACAAGTCTAGACATATTTCATCTCAGGTCACTCCCCCCACGAAGTAACCTCCTCCCCACCCTCCCGAACCCTCACACTCCAACCAACACCTCACAATTTTCACTCATAACCCCCAATTTTTCTCGTTTTAACCCTTTTAGTTCATTAAAGTTAATAAGGGGACACATGCATCAGAAAGTCACCACATCGCTTACATCCACTTTCGTTAAATTCACTACTCACAATTTTACATATTACGAAGTTAAATACGCACTTTTACTTTGAACATCTTCAAAACACTCTCATAAATCATTTGAATACTCACAAAAAATACCTTTATACATTTCCAAACAACACTGAAACACTTCCAAAAACACCATTTGAGTACTCCCAAATACACCACTGAATACTAAAACACCACTGAATTCAATCAAAACACCCTTCAACACCTTCAAAACACCTTTGAAATATCGTTTTTTAAACTAATTTCA
This sequence comes from Cherax quadricarinatus, assembly GCF_038502225.1. Taxonomy (NCBI): domain Eukaryota; kingdom Metazoa; phylum Arthropoda; class Malacostraca; order Decapoda; family Parastacidae; genus Cherax; species Cherax quadricarinatus. The sequence continues at coordinate 8,701,265 of NC_091386.1, forward strand.
TCACAACCCACTTATATCATCTTTTTTCGGTATCTCTAATTCGACTACATTACCCACATCCCTCATCAATTACCAATTTATTCACATTTTTTTCCCCTTCTTTTTACTACTAAAATTCTAATAAAATCCTCTCCATACCCACCTCCTTGTATCCACATAAATTAATATTATACTCGCATCAACTACCCAACTATTGCGATATGTTTTCAACACCCCCTCCATTCTTTTCCAATATATCATAACTTTTCAATTCTATAATTTCTTTTTAAAATATTCGCACATTACCTTTATATTCAGTAAAATCTCTCCATATTTCTAATTACAACCCTCCCCATACCCCTCTCCATCTCACCCGCATTTCTTCACATCAACTCACCCATCTCCCAACACACCTCTTCTGAACACACAAAAAAATCACATTTCACATCCACAAATGCATCTCAAATCCACTAAAATCACTGTAACCAAGATATTCACACACACCTTACCTAACCTAACCTTACCTAACCTAACCTACCCTAACCTAACTTAACCTAACATAACCTAACCTAACCTTACCTAGCCTAACCTAACCTTACCTAACCTAACCTTACCTAACCTAACCTTACCTAACCTACCCTAACCTAACTTAACCTAACATAACCTAACCTAACCTTACCTAGCCTAACCTAACCTTACCTAACCTAACCTTACCTAACCTACCCTAACCTAACCTTACCTAACCTAACCTAACTTATCCTAACCTAACACAACCTAACCTTACCTAACATAACCTAACTTAACCTAACCGAACCTAACCTAACCTTACCTAACTTATCCTAACCTAACCTACCCTAACCTAACCTACCCTAACCTAACCTACCCTAACCTAACCTACCCTAACCTAACCTAGCCTAACCTAACCTAACTTAACCTAACCTAACCTAACCTAACCGAACCTGCCCTAACCTAACCTAACCTAACCTAACCTAACCTTACCTAACATAATCTAACCTATCTTATCCTAATCCAACCTAACCTAGCCTAACCTAACCTAACCTAACCTAACCTAACCTAACTTAACCTAACCTAACCTAACCTAACCGAACCTGCCCTAACCTAACCTAACCTAACCTAACCTTACCGAACCTACCCTAACCTAACTTAACCTAACCTAACCTTACCTAACATAATCTAACCTATCTTATCCTAATCCAACCTAACCTAGCCTAACCTAACCTAACCTAACCTAACCTAACCTAACCTAACCGAACCTACCCTAACCTAACCTAACCTAACCTAACCTTACCGAACCTACCCTAACCTAACTTAACCTAACCTATCCTAACCTTACCGAACCTACCCTAACCTAACCTACCCTAACCTAACCTAACATACCTTACCTAACCTAACCTAACTTATCCTAACCTAACACAACCTAACCTTACCTAACATAACCTAACTTAACCTAACCGAACCTAACCTAACCTTACCTAACCTAACCTACCCTAACCTAACCTTACCTAACCTAACCTAACCTAACCTAACATACCTTACCTAACATAATCTAACCTATCCATTACCTAACCTAACCTAACATACCTTACCTAACATAATCTAACCTATCTTATCCTAATCCAACCTAACCTAACCTTACCTAACATAACCTATCTTATCCTAATCCAACCTAACCTAACCTTACCTAACATAACCTATCTTATCCTAACCTAACCTTACCTAACCATTACCTAACCTAACCTAACCTATCTTATCCTAATCCAACCTAACCTACCCTAACCTAACCTAACCTAACCTAACCTATCCTAACCTTACCGAACCTACCCTAACATAACCTAGCCTAACCTAACCTAACTTTACCTAACCTAACCTAACCTAACCTATCCTAACCTTACCGAACCTACCCTAACATAACCTAGCCTAACCTAACCTATCCTAACCTTACCTAACCTAACCTAACTTATCCTAACCTAACACAACCTAACCTTACCTAACATAACCTAACTTAACCTAACCGAACCTAACCTAACCTTACCTAACTTATCCTAACCTAACCTACCCTAACCTAACCTAACCTAACCTAACCTAACCTAACCTAACCTAACCTAACCTAACCTTACCGAACCTACCCTAACCTAACTTAACCTAACCTAACCTTACCTAACATAATCTAACCTATCTTATCCTAATCCAACCTAACCTAACCTTACCTAACATAACCTATCTTATCCTAATCCAACCTAACCTAACCTTACCTAACATAACCTATCTTATCCTAACCTAACCTTACCTAACCATTACCTAACCTAACCTAACCTATCTTATCCTAATCCAACCTAACCTAGCCGAACCTATCCTAAAATATATTGGAACACCCCCAAAACACTATTTGAGTACTCCAGAATTACTTTGAACGACTCCATTTTGGATATATCCAAATTAGTTTTGAAAAACTTTATCGTAAAATCGAACATTATTTTCTTGTTGGTAAAACACACTCAATGGTAGAAATATTTACTCGATTTCCGAATAGAAGCACTGTCCTCGCTCTGAGAGACTCATTGTGGGTCACCCCAACACATGGTGTAATGCGCTTCACACCCAAGGTAGAACATAACACCTGCGTCAACTCAGGACAGACAGGCGCCATGTAATGCGGTTCACACCCAAGGTAGAACATAACACCTGCGTCAACTCAGGACAGACAGGCGCCATGAAATGCGGGTAACATCCATGGTAGAAAATCATCTCTTTCCAGACCAAATGTATCCTCTTGTTCTAAAATTTGGTGAGGTCATTGCTTTTTAGTTCATTTTAAAATAATAAGGGGAAGATTGAGATATAACATTTGTATTCTACCTCATTACATTTTTTTTTCATGGTAAGGTTTGATTTAAAACTTCATCATGTCTTAAAAATTTTTATTAAACATTTCTCTTTTTAATGAATGAAACATATTAATCTTGGTGTAACAACACGATCTAAACATCATAAATCCTCCTCTCTAAGTCTTGTTCTTCCAAGTCCCGTCACATCGGTACCTGTAAATTTTAATATAATTCATTAGCATATAATGTGGAGAAATTTGCACCATCACCTGTAAAAGATATAACCAACTAAAAGTTACTTATTTTTTCACTATCCCAAGCATATTCTTCTCGTTAACTTAAATATCTCCCCATTCATGACTTAAAAAAGCATGATCATGATGTAAGTATTATGGTAGACATGATTCTCGGTGTTCAGGTAGAGAAAGTCGAAAAAGGTAAGTGTTACATTTTCATGAAGAGATAAATATGAGTTATTAATTCAAATATATCTCTCTTCAAGTTATAATTACTTCCTCATAATAATTTAAATGAATTAAAGCACTGATACAAGGTAAATAATTTTGCTTACCTCATGAGGGATACCAAGCACTTCCTTCAATTCTAGAAGACAATAACTTCGAATCATCTTCTAATTCTTGACCTTGGTTAATGTTTTTCATTTCTTCTTTGACAACCATGGTTGATCGAATACCTTCTTCCTTAAATTTCATTATCATATCTTCGAGTATAGGTTTATAGTGCGTATTCCAGATATAATCATTTGAAGTTTCACACCTCCCAATACCTTTCAGAAAGATAACCTCGCGTATATTTTTATTGTCTTTCACACTTTTTATGAGTCTCTCAATGGATTCCTTGAAATATCTTATTCTGTCTGCGATAGTATCTTTCTTTAAACCATACACCAAATGAGCATCTCTTGATTTTTCAATTAAATTTTGAGAAATGGTATTTTCCTCCAATGGTCCAGCAATACCAAATTGGCTTATTATGGCTGCTAAATAAGGAAGATTCAATTTTCTTTGATCCGGTGAAGGTTCAAACTCGATAACATTTCCAGGAGTATCACGATCTTCAACTCTGCATCTTCTAAGATTAAATAATGGTTCTCTACTCCGATACACATCAGCATAAGGATATTTCTTACCCAAATAATAACTTGCACCATATCCTTTTATAGCAACACAATTCACATGAAAAACAATGCAGACGTTGTCACGACAATATTTTTCATCGTACAATTTTCCTTCTTCAATTTTAAAATATTTTTCCATCCTATTGGCTGTCTCCATTTTTCTTGATCTGGTTAGTCGCACCCTGCTGGAAGAGGTACTAATGCACGACCATCAGAGAACAGAGATTTTTATACTCAGCACCGTTCCTGCCAGACGTATGATCTCTATTCAGTTGCCTAATAAGGTTTTAGACTGCTGGTGAATAAGAAAGTATTATAGAGATATTTTATTTGACATATTTTACAATAATGATAACAATATTTCTATGACGTTTTTTTTTTTAATTCCTTTGCAAAATCAAGAACTTTCCCCTTGTTAACTTAAATGAACTAAAAATGCTGGTGAATAAAACAAAAAAGTATTATAGAGATATTTTATTTGGCATATTTTACAATAATGATGATAATATTTCTACGACGTTTTTTTAATTCCTTTGCAAAATCAAGAATGATTTTAAGATATGCATGCCAATCACCTCCGGCTGAAGCACACCCAATTCCTTCTGGAAACACGACTTTTTCCATTATAATCCCGTTGGGATCTGTTAATAACCACTTAACAAGTTCATTCATGCACTCTTTGAACATAATCTCACGACCTTTCTTTGTATCTAAATATTTGCATGTATTATAGTAGGCCTTATCAACTTTACAGTTCATATAATACTTATGTGGAGGCCCCATCGCATACTGTGCGAACATATTAACAATCATGGGGTTATTTTTTCCATTATTTACAAATTTTATGCTTCCAAATTTATCACGAGTGACTTCACTAGCTAGATTTGCTTTATGACATCCAGGTGATCTAAATAAATAAGGATTGCTAAGTGGTAAAACCTGACTTAAAGCATCAGCAAGACCTCCCTTTTTCAATTTAACAGCGCAACAATTTGCTTGTTGTACTAAAAGAATTTTATCACTGCCACTAAAATCTTTTGTAATATTCCCTTGCATTACCAAAAGATATTTTTCTTCATCTTTTGTTGCTTCTTTACCTGCAATTTTGATAAAATATTAGTATTATATCCCAAAAATTAAGTTTGTTACACAACAAATGAAAAAATATTTCTCATTAGAATTTCTAAAAATTACAATTTGGTTGAATTTTACTCATTAATATCTCATTAAAAACTCACGTTCAAAATCTTCCATTGCTATAAGCATTTCTTTATCGGTGAGATATTGATCACAACCCTCCAAAACGAAGGAAGGTGACTGATCAAGGTCTTCTATCGAATTAATCATTTCTTTATCAGTTCAGTGGTGTGTAGACACTTGCTTCTGTAACAAATTTTTCACATGTAACTTCCGCGTCTTCATCTAAATACTCTTGTAACTCAATATGGACGTGTCTTCTTATACTCTTTTCACCGTGAGGGTTGACATGTTAGTAGTTTTTTTATAACTATATGTGTAGAGAAATTTGTTCCATGAAAAACACTACGTGGCATCACCATGACGATAGGTGAATGAATCACCACGAGTTTAGTGTCATACAGGAAGGGGATCATAACTTACTTCAATGGTATTATGTTATTACTATACCGATGGTGCATACTTGGAAATGCAAGAACTTTTCCCTTGTTAACTTAAATGAACTAAAAGTGTTTGGGGTAAGATAATTTGTTCAATGAGTATCGTGACGTCATTGCTTTTAGTTCATTTTAAAATAATAAAGGGAAGATGTTCTAACCTGTTTTAACGCGTTGCTGGATAGTGACGTCACAAGCAAGTGTTGCCAAAAATATTGTCTGAATAAATCTTTTTACTGAAAAATAATGAAAGTTAACACTTTTAGTTCATTAAAGTTAATAAGGGGAACACAATTTGAAATGGATAATATATATGCTTTGAAGAAATCCCCTGTAATGAGTATTTGTATTAAAAAAAAAAGATAATCGATGATGACAACGATTGAAATTTTTGGTATAAATATTTGGAGTGAAATGGTAAGGAATCACTTGAAGAAGAAATATGGAGGTGGTTGCGACAAAACATACTAGTGCGGTGTTTATAGAAATGTTATATACAATTAAGAGAGTCGAACCCATTCAAACAAGAGTTGATGCGGAACCTGTTCTCTCAAAAGAAGAGATTGTAGCTGAGGTACGAGAAATGACTCAACGATGGAGCGAAGAAATATTGGAAAATTTATTGTTACGAGAATGTGAATGGAGTAGTCATTTATCTCAAACTTTTATTATACCAAAGCCCAAAAAATTAATTAAGAAAATGGATTTTGAAATGGCTGATCCTAGTTTAGGTAAGTTTAATGAAATTTTTCATTTAATACTATTTAGCAACTCTTTATGTGTATGGGAGAGTGTTGTGTGTAAGTCACCCCAGACATTGTCCGGAACTCGCATAGAAAGCATCTAATATGGGGAAACTTGCCGATTTCATTGTTATTTGTGAAATGGTGAAAGATCTTCCTTGGTTGGAATTTTGCAACACTGCCAATCAACTCTTAAGGAAAGATGGTGAAACATTGAGTGAAAAGAATTTTCAGCGAGTTAAAAATTGGTTAGAAAATGAACTTGATTCACATAAATTCATTGATGAAATGGCATCGGAGTGGAGTGATGATCTGGTATATTATATTTTGGAAAACAATATACCTGAAAACTTTGTCAGTCAAATATTTAATCGACAGTATAATCTGTGTATTTTGCATAGATGGTACAACACAAAGAAGTGGAAATTAATTTGGAGAGAACTTTTCACAGATATTAAACAATATATTAAAAACATTGAGCCTAATGTGTGAGTAACTTATAAAGGTAAGCAAAATTATTTACCTTGTATCAGTGCTTTAATTCATTTAAATTATTATGAGGAAGTAATTATAACTTGAAGAGAGATATATTTGAATTAATAACTCATATTTATCTCTTCATGAAAATGTAACACTTACCTTTTTCGACTTTCTCTACCTGAACACCGAGAATCATGTCTACCATAATACTTACATCATGATCATGCTTTTTTAAGTCATGAATGGGGAGATATTTAAGTTAACGAGAAGAATATGCTTGGGATAGTGAAAAAATAAGTAACTTTTAGTTGGTTATATCTTTTACAGGTGATGGTGCAAATTTCTCCACATTATATGCTAATGAATTATATTAAAATTTACAGGTACCGATGTGACGGGACTTGGAAGAACAAGACTTAGAGAGGAGGATTTATGATGTTTAGATCGTGTTGTTACACCAAGATTAATATGTTTCATTCATTAAAAAGAGAAATGTTTAATAAAAATTTTTAAGACATGATGAAGTTTTAAATCAAACCTTACCATGAAAAAAAAATGTAATGAGGTAGAATACAAATGTTATATCTCAATCTTCCCCTTATTATTTTAAAATGAACTAAAAAGCAATGACCTCACCAAATTTTAGAACAAGAGGATACATTTGGTCTGGAAAGAGATGATTTTCTACCATGGATGTTACCCGCATTTCATGGCGCCTGTCTGTCCTGAGTTGACGCAGGTGTTCGGTAAGGCGATGATTATCTTAAATCTATCTTGGGTGTGAACCGCATTACATGGCGCCTGTCTGTCCTGAGTTGACGCAGGTGTTATGTTCTACCTTGGGTGTGAAGCGCATTACACCATGTGTTGGGGTGACCCACAATGAGTCTCTCAGAGCGAGGAAAGTGTTTCTATTCGGAAATCGAGTAAATATTTCTACCATTGAGTGTGTTTACCAACAAGAAAATAATGTTCGATTTTACGATAAAGTTTTCAAAACTAATTTGGAAATATCCAAAATGGAGTCGTTCAAAGTAATTCTGGAGTACTCTAATGTATTTTGGAAGTGTTCCAATATATTTTAGGTTAGGTTAGGATAGGTTCGGCTAGGTTAGGTTAGGTTAGGTTAAGATAGGTTAGGTTAGGTTAGGGTAGGTTAGGTTAGGTTAGGTTAGGTTAAGTTAGGTTAAGTTAGGTTAGGTTAGGTTAGGTTAGGTTAAGTTAGGTTAGGTTAGGTTAGGTTAGGTTAGGTTAGGTTAGGTTAGGTTAGGTTAGGTTAGGTTAGGTTAGGTTAGGTTAGGTTAGGTTAGGTTAGGTTAGGTTAGGATAAGTTAGGTAAGGTTAGGTTAGGTTAGGTTAGGCTAGGTTAGGATAAGTTAGGTTAGGTTAGGTTAGGTTAGGTTAGGTTAGGTTAGGTTAGGTTAGGATAAGTTAGGTTAAGTTAGGCTAGGTTAGGGATGTGTGTGTGTGTGTGTGTCTGTGTGTGTGTGTAGGATGTGGGATGTGGGTGTTGTGGGATGTGGGTGATGTTGTCGAACTAGAGATACCGAAAAGACGTTATAAGTGGGTTGTTTTTTGTGACTTTTTCTGATGTAGTGTGTCCCCTTATTAACTTTAATGAACTAAAAGGGTTAAAACGAGAAAAAAAATGGGAGGTGTGGGTGTTGTGACTTTCTGATGAAATTAGATAAAACGAGAAAAAATTGTGGGTGTTGTGGGTTGTGGGTGTTGTGGGATGTGGGTGTTGATCTTAGTTTATGGTGATTTTGGTGGTGTTTTGAGTGTATTCAGTGGTGTTTTAGTAATCAGTGGTGTATTTGGGAGTATTCAAATGGTGTTTTTGGAAGTGTTTCAGTGTTGTTTGGAAATGTTCAAAGGTGTTCAAAGGTGTTTTGAGTGTGTTCAAATGTTGTTTTTTTGAAGGTGATCAAGGGTGTTCAAGGGTGTTTTGAAGGTGTTCAAAGGTGTTTTGAGGTTATTCAAAGGTTTTTTGAGTGTGTTCAAATGATTATGAGAGTGTTTTGAATGTGTTCAAAGGTGTTTTGAAGGTGTTCAAAGGTGTTTTTGAAGGTGTTGAAGGGTGTTTTGAGTGTGTTCAAAGGTGTTTTGAAGGTGTTGAAGGGTGTTTTGATTGAATTCAGCGGTGTTTTAGTAGTATTCAGTGGTGTAATTGGGAGTACTCAAATTGTGTTTTTTGGAAGTGTTCAAAGGTGTTCAAAGGTGTTTTGAAGGTGATCAAGGGTGTTCAAGGGTGTTTTGAAGGTGTTCAAAGGTGTTTTGAAGGTGTTGAAGGGTGTTTTGATTGAATTCAGCGGTGTTTTAGTAGTATTCAGTGGTGTAATTGGGAGTACTCAAATAGTGTTTTGGAAATGTTCAAAGGTGTTTTTGAAGGTGTTCAAGAGTGTTTTGAAGGTGTTCAAGGGTGTTCAAGGGTGTTTTGAAGGTGTTCAAAGGTGTTTTGAGGTTATTCAAAGGTGTTTTGAAGGTGTTCAAGGGTGTTTATGTGAGTATTCAAAGGTGTTTTTTGAAGGTGTACAAATGATTATGAGAGTACTTATGAAGGTGTTCAAATGATGTGCAAGAGTACTTATGAAGGTGTTCTGGGAGTATTCAGAGGTGATTTGGGGGTGTTCGAATGATGTTTTGGAGTATTTCAGTGTTGTTTGGAAATGTATAAAGGTATTTTTTGGTGAGTATTCAAATGATTTATGAGTGTTTTGAAAGATGTTCAAAGTAAAAAGTGCGTATTTAACTTCGTAATATGTAAAATTGTGAGTAGTGAATTTAACGAAAGTGGATGTAAGCGATGTGGTGACTTTCTGATGCACTGTGTCCCCTTATTAATTTTAATGAACTAAAAGGGTTAAAACGAGAAAAATTGGGGTTTATGAGTGAAAATTGTGAGGTGTTGGTTGGAGTGTGAGGGTTTGGGAGGGTGGGGAGGAGGTTACTTCGTGGGGGGAGTGACCTGAGATGAAATAGTTAAAAATGTCTAGACTTGTGTTGTAAAGAAATTGTGAGTATTAACGAAAAAATGTGCCTTTCTGATGTACTGTGTCCCCTTATTAACTAAAAGGGTAGACAAGATTCAGCCTGTGTGCGCGTGACGTCACTACTATGTTCCCTTATTATCTTGAATGAACTAAAAGGACCGACCTGATTCAACCTGTGTGCTGGGTCAACACGTGACGTCACTGACCGCCGAGTAAACGCTTTTTTAGTTCATTTGACTTAATGAGAGGAAACTTTTAGTTCATTTGACTTAATGAGCGGAAACTTTTAGTTCATTTTAAAATAATAAGGGGAAGATGTTTAGACCTGTAGTAAGCATGCCCCCATAGGAGGAGTCTATTTTGAATGCTTACCCCCAGAGGGGGGGATTCCAAAAACTTTGATCCGAGGAATTTCGAAAACCCCATAGGGGGGAATCCAAAAAACTTGATCCAAGGAGATGGAGAATTTCGAAAACCCCATAGGGAGGAATCCAAAAAACTTGATCCGAGGAGATGGAGTCATGGTATTGTCGAGAAATTTTTGGGGTTGGGGGGTGAAAGTGGGAGGGTGATCCGAGGAAGTGGAGACTTTGATATTGAGAAATTTTTTGGGGATGGGGGGTGAAAGGAGGGGTACCCAAAAAAACTTGATCTAAGGAGATGGAGAATTTCGAAAACCCCATAGGGGGGAATCCAAAAAAAAACTTGATCCAAGGAGAATTTCAAAAACCCCATAGGGGGGATCCAAAAAAAACTTGATCCGAGGAGATGGAGTCAGGGTATTGTCGAGAAAATTTGGGGTGAAAGGAGGGGTACCCAAAAACTTGATCCGAGGAGATGGAGAAATCCAAAAAACTTGATTCGAGATCATAAGAATTCGAAACCCCCATAGGGGGGAATCCAAAAACTTTGATCCGAGGAGATCATAAGAATTTCGAAAATCCCATAGGGGGGAATCCAAAAAACTTGATCCGAGGAGATGGAGACTTTCGAAACCCCCATAGGGGGGAATCCAAAAACTCGGTAATATCGAGAAATTTTGGGGTGGGGGTGAAAGTGAGAGGGGGAACCTCAAAAATTTGATCTGAGGAGATGGAGAGCACAAGAAAATGAAATTCAAAAAAAATTCGAAAAAAATCGGAAAAAAATTCGAGGCGCGGGGGCGATCCGGATGACGCTGCAGAAGGCGCAGCAGAAGGCGCGGTCGGGGGTCGCGAAGGGCGCGCGGGGCGGGCGGCGGGCGGGCGCGCGGGCGTGCGCGCGGGCGGGGCGCGCGGGCGGGCGCGCGCGCGGGCGCGCGGCGCGACGGCGGGGTCGCGAAGGAGGGTCGCGAAGGGGGGGGGGGTCGTGGGTGGGGGTATTGGTTGGGGGGGTCAAGGGTGAGGTAGTCTCGAGGGCGAGGTCATGGTCAAAACCGGAAGTAACACCTAGGTGTGAAAAGGTGACCCTCCAGCCGCTGGTCCTAGACCGGATACACCGCCCTGTAGAAGGCCTAAACCGGATACACCTCCCTGTAGAAGGCCCCTAAACCGGATACACCTCCCTGTAGAAGGCCTTTTCCGGATACACCTCCCTGTAGAAGGCCCTTAAACCGGATACACCCCCCTGTAGAAAACTTGACTACTTATATATATGTATATATATATACATATATATATATATATATATATATATATATATATATATATATATATATATATATATATATATTTAAAAATACCAAAGCCTTCTGGAACTTTATCAAAAAAAATCGAAGGCACAACTCCCACCAAGAAATTCAAACACATCACCCACAACAACACACACATCTCTGACCCGCAGGCTGCTACTGACATCTTCAAAAACATCTGGAAGGAAATCTTCCACCCTCAACCACCCCACCCTAACGCTATTTAACACATTCAGAACATAGAGCACTGGCACACTATACATACACACGAAACAACACCAGACCGCCACTTCCATCTGGACTCTCTTTCCTCCTCCCAAGAACTTGACACTCCTTTCACAACAGACTCTCCTCTGGATTAAACCATATTATCCTAAAACACCTTCCTGACTCCATCATTGCCAACACAAACCTCCTCAATGCCTCCCTTGCCTCTGGATACTTCCCTTCCCTCTTCAAAGCTGCTACTGCTATCCTCCTTCCCAAACCCAAAAAAGACCACTCTGACCCAAGAAACTATCGCCCTGTCAGCCTCCTCGAAACTTTTGGAAAACTCTTTGAAAAACTCATCAACCATCGCCTTCGCAGATACCTGGAACACAGCTCACTATTTTCTGATGGCCAGTTTGGCTTCAGAACACACAGATCCACACAATTTGCCATTAACATCATTCTCAACTACATCCACATAAACACAAACAAAGAAACAGGACAGCCCTGGTGGCAAAAGTCGTTGGAAAAGCTTTTGACACTGTCTGGCACGATTTCTCAAACTCTGCACTAACTTTAACCTGCCTTTCACTACTCGCAAACTCCTCTGCAGCTTCCTAGACGGTCGCACCATGAGAATCAAATTCCAAGGCTGTTACTCTGACTACTTCACACTAAATGCTGGTATACCCCAGGGATATGTCCTCTCCCTTACCCTCTATAATTTATACACTATCGACATTCCAACACCTGTATACCACAACCCCATCACACTAGCCTATGCAGACATTCCACAGCTTATCAGCTAGTAAGGCCGTTGCGGGCCTCTACGAGCTGCAACATGCCTCCCAACGCACCAAATTACACCTCTACAAATCCCTAATACGTCCTTTGATAGCTTACTATCCTGTAGCCCTCTCTCTTGCAGCTAAAACAAACTTACTTAAACTGCAGCGTGTCCATAACAAGGCGCTGCGCTGGGTGCTTGATGTCAGATGGGAGAACTTAAGATAAGAGATAAGATAAGATTTCGTTCGGATTTTTAACCCCGGAGGGTTAGCCACCCAGGATAACCCAAGAAAGTCAGTGCGTCATCGAGGACTGTCTAACTTATTTCCATTGGGGTCCTTAATCTTGTCCCCCAGGATGCGACCCACACCAGTCGACTAACACCCAGGTACCTATTTGCTGCTAGGTGAACAGGACAACAGGTGTAAGGAAACGTGTCGAAATGTTTCCACCCGCCGGGAATCGAACCCGGGCCCTCCGTGTGTGAAGCGGGAGCTTTAGCCACCAGGCCACCGGGCCACAAGCGAGTCTCTCCATGCCCAATTAGACATCGCTGCGCTGAATCTGTACTGGAATACGCTCAGTGACAGACAGATATGCAAACTTGTGACACATGACTACTGAACCTCTCTCCTTGACGAAGACATTCGCAGACCCACAAACCAACACAACCTTTTCTACTCCTTGTATGATCCTGCTCTTAACACTATTTGTGGATTCCCTGTCATGAACCTTGCGCTGTTCGTTCTCTGACCAACGTTCGCCTTAGCTGCTGGGTTAAGCCCTGGCTCAATTTCTACATTCCTCTATAACGCTAATCTTCGCCTGTCCCGTCTTCTCCGCGCCTGCTATTCTTGCTCTCAATATCTGTCCCACGATCGCCTTAGCTGCTGGGAAGCCCTGGCTCTATTTCTACAACTAATAACACTCCTCTCCAGTGCTGTTCTTCGTCTGTCCCGTCTTCCCCGTCATCCCATTGGGATCTTACCTGAACTTCCTCGTTCGTTCGTTCCTGTACTGTACTTTCTACAATACTGATGGACTGAATACATCGACTTCAAGCTGAGGGAATGATTACCTCCAACTCCTCCTCCTTATACCTTCCTGCTTTGTATAAGACTGATGAAGCCACTGTGTGGCGAAACGTTTCTTCAATGAAGATTCCCATATATTTCATAAGTGTCTCAATTCTTCAACTTGTCGGTTTTCATACCATTCATCACACATGCCACATATAAACAAAATAATGTAGATCTTAAAATTACTGATTGCGAAGAGGATTTGGGAGTTCTGGTTAGCAGTAATCTAAAACCTAGACAACAGTGCATAAGTGTTCTCAATAAAGCGACTGGAGTCCTTGGCTTCATATCAAGGAGCATATATAATAGGAGTCCTCAGGATATTCTTCATCTCTATATATCCTTGGTTAGGCCTCATTTAGATAATGCTGCACAGTTCTGGTCACCGTATTACAGAATGGATATAAATACACTGAAAAACGTACAAAGGAGGATGACAAAGTTGATCCCATGTATCAGAAATCTTCCCTATGAGGTTAGACTGAGGACCCTGAATCTGCACTCTCTAGAAAGGCGTAGAATTAGGAGGAATAAGACTGAGGTGAATAAATGAAAAACAGGAATAAATTAAAGAATGTAAATAGCGTGCTAAAAATATCTAGGACAGGATACGCAGCAATTGTTTAAAGTAGGAAAGATTCAGATTCTCGAAGGATAACAGTAATAGAGTTTTGGACAAATAACCAGTAAATGTAAATGGTCCAAGTCGGACCGAAACGTCGTAATAAGCTCCTCTTTTTTATGTGCTGGTTATTTGTGTATTGTTCCAGTCAATGTATTGTGTCCTTTTTTGTTATTTAATAGAGTTGTGGATGAGTGGAACAAACTCCCGAGTACCGTTATAGAAGCTAAGACGTTGTGTGGTTTTAAAAATAGGTTTGATAAATACATAAATGGGTGTGGGTGGGTGTGAATTGAACCTGACTAGCTTGTGTTAAAAGATCAAATGCCGTGCTCCTTGCTTCAGTGGATGTGTCCTGACCTGATTAGGTGGGTCATTGGCTTAAGCCGGGAGGTGACTTGGACCTGCCTCGCATGGGTTAGTAGGACTGCTGCAGTGTTCCTTCTTTCTTATGGTCTTAGTTAACATGATGGTCCTGGTACTGTTATTCTCTATAACTATGTCTGTTAACATGATGGTCCTGGTACTGTTATTCACTATAACTATGTCTATTAACATGATGGTCCTGGTACTGTTATTCTCTATAACTATGTCTATTAACATGATGGTCCTGGTACTGTTATTCTCTATAAATATGTTAACATGATGGTCCTGGTACTGTTATTCTCTATAACTACGTCTGTTAACATGATGGTCCTGGTACTGTTATTCTCTATAACTATGTCTGTTAACATGATGGTCCTGGTACTGTTATTCTCTATAACTATGTCTGTTAACATGATGGTCCTGGTACTGTTATTCTCTATAACTATGTCTGTTAACATGATGGTCCTGGTACTGTTATTCTCTATAACTATGTCTGTTAACATGATGGTCCTGGTACTGTTATTCTCTATAATCATGTTAGCTAACATCATGGTCCTGGTACTTTTTTCTCTCTATCACGGTAGTCATGGTACTGTTATTCTTTTTATCATGTTAGTTAACATGATGGTTCACCAGGCTGGTTACCTTGCTTCAGCAGTATAATTACCCTGGTTCAGCAGCCTAATTACCTTGGTTCAGCAGTGTAATTACCCTGGTTCAGCAGCCTAATCACTTTGGTTCAGCAGTATAATTACCCTGGTTCAGCATTCTAATTACCTTGGTTCAGCAGGGTATTTACCCTGATTCAGCAGTCTAATTACCCTGGTTCAGCAGTATAATTACCACGGTTTAGCTGTATAATTACCCTCGTTCGGCACCATAATTACCCTGGTTCAGCAGTATAACTACCCTGGTTCAGCTGTCTAATTACCCTGCCTTACCACATTGATTTCCACTGTTCACCAGGCTGGTTATCCTGGTACAACTGGATCACCAGGTTGGTTACCTAGACTAACCAGCCTAGTTACGATCTTTCAGGCTGGTTAACCTTGAATAACCAGGCTGTTGCTCTGGTTGAACAAGCAGGTTACCTTGACTAACAAGTCTGATTGTCCTGGTTTACCAGGCTGGTTACCTTGGTTTATCAGGCTGATTAATATTGTTTAACAAGGATGGTTAGCCTAGTTCAACAGGCTGGTTAACCTTGGTTAACTCTGGTTAACATTGCCTATCAAATATATTAATATCGTTCTTCAGGCTGTATAAATTAATCACATACTTACTGAAGGCTACAGCGTAGAGTTGTTGACGCACAATAGCAATTCCGTTGCACACAGTCACTGTACCAAACAATACATCACTAGTACACACTGTGTCATTGTACCAAACAATACATCACTAGTACATACTGTCACTGTACCAAACAATACATCACTAGTACACACTGTGTCGTTGTACCAAACAATACATCACTAGTACATACTGTCACTGTACCAAGCAATACATCACTAGTACACACTGTGTCACCACAAACTTCCATATATCTTATCACTACCAGTCTCTGATAAGAGTCAGCATTACTCCTGTTGCAACAACTTTTGTTTTTACCAAATAAAATATTTCATATATCTTTTTTAGGTGGAGATTTATAATTATTTTCACTTTATAGAATAAAAGTTAAAAATACATATTTATTTTTATTATTGAGAACACATTTGTTACATATCTACAAAAACAGACTCATAAACACACACACACACACAAGCACACACACACATCGTCAGTGCGTGCGTGAGTCACGCCTTCCGAATATAAGTGTTTTCGAGGGCTACCCAAGTGATCTGAAGGGTAGTTAAAACAATTCCTTGAAGCGATTTATAATCTGCCTGAGCCACATTAGTGTAGGGAGAGCCGCAATTTTGTAAGTGTGCTAGAAAGTAAAGCGAGGTGCGCAGTCAGAGCGAGCAGGGCAGGCGACGTTGCCACGTGTCACCCAAGAAAGATAATGAAGTGAAACAATCGTGTGACCAGTGAGAGAAATACAGTTAATAGGGTACATTATATAACGAGAAGAAATTGAGGTGGATCTATGCCAGGACGTACATCGAGCTGGACAATCTACAGGCTGCTACAGCTGCATTCCAAGAACTGTATTCACCTATGAGTGGTTGGATGGGTGTGGGGTTTCAGGTTCCAGTTAACCACCAAGCTGATTGTGAATGGTGTAATTCTCATAGCACGATAAAGAATAGGCAATCAAGTATTCAATAAGGAATAGCAATTGGTAATCCATTGAACAAGTTACTGTAAGATAGGTGGCAGGACAAGTATAAAGGGCAACATTGTAAGTAGGTGCAGGTCAAGTCCCAGGAGGGTGGGGGTCAGGTCACAAGAGGTTGTGGTCAGGCAAGCGACCACTGAGACTCCACATTACACTCCAACACACAATTCACCTACTTTTCAAACACATAATAAACCCACACATAATTCCACACATAATTACACACACACACACACACTCACACACACACCCACCCACATATACAGACTCACACATACACTCCCCCCTCCCCCACCAACCTCTCACTCCTTCCCCTGTTCCCCTCTCCCTCTTTCACCCTCCCCCTCCCCACCTCTCCCTCAATCCCCCTCTCCCTCTCCCATTCACCCACTTGCTTCTCCCTCCTTCCCACTCCCCATATTCCCCCTAAATCCCCATCCCCACCCCTCTCCCACATAGCCACAGTTCCTCCTCTACCTCCCCCCCCCACACTCTGGCAAACACACTACTAACCTAACACACAGAATTACATAGGTTTCCCACTCTGAGGCAATCAAAATAAAACAAAAATGGGTTGCCAGAGAGCAGGAAGGAAAACCAAGGGACAGGACGAATCTGCAAAGGAAGATTGGGCAGCAGAGCTCATAAAAAGGGAACATGAATGGGAAAAGAAACTAGAAGATCTTAGCATGAGAATGGAAGAGAGGACAGATATGGAAAGCAGGAAGTGGGAGGTGCAAGTCAAAGCAACAGAGGCTAGCATACAGAGTTTAGAAGAGGAACTGAAAAATCTGAAACAGCCTAAAGAACTAAAGAACATGTCGAGAATGACACCAGAGACTGCTACCTCAGTCATAAATAAGGGGACTGTAGAGAAAGAAGGAGAAAAACTGCATGTAGAAGCTCTATCAGAGGAGACTAGTAAATGAAAGAGCTAAGCAATATGTGGAGGCCCTAACAGACCACAGCAGAGCCCAGGGAAAGCAGAGAAGGGAAATTGACAGGCCACTGAGCCCAAGTACATTAGCTAGTGAAACTGAAGCAAGGAAAGCTGCAATGGAGGAAATCAAATTGAATGAGTGGATACACAAGAATATGAAGTGGGAGAATGAAAGGGAAAGGTCAGTCTTTGTGTATGGGCTCCAGGAAGTTGAAGGGGAAACATATGAAGCAAGATAACAAGGGGAAAAAAAGCAATTGAAAGCATCATAAAAGCAATAGGAGAAGACGACATGACACAGCTGGAAAATTTTCGGAGAATAGGGGGGTTTGCAAAAAAAAAAAAAGAACCCGACCAGTGAAAGTGACCTTCAAGGCAGAATCGACTCGGAACAGGATCCTGCAGGAGAAAGCACGATTAAGAGACTTGACAGCATACAGGAAGGTGTATCTCGACCGTGACAGAACACAAGAAGAAATGCAGAAACTGAGAGAGATGGTACAAAGGCAAAAGGAGGAAAGAGAGGGGATGGAGGAGACAGACAGGAGATCCCAGACCCAGGAAGAAGATCAAATGCAGCCTCCCTCACAACTTCCTAAAGAAGCCCCACAACCAGGTCAGCCCCAGTGCAACTAAACACTAAACCAAAACACCCATGCCATATCCAATGCCCCCATCCACTGCATTACAAACTCCACCCCCACAGCAACCACCCATAGTTCCTTATCAGGCCTCCCACTTCCCCAACCCTAATATACCTCCCAGACCACAGTCTTAGAAAAGAAGTTGAAGGTGTGGTATACAAATGCAGATGGAATAACAAATAAGTATGAGGAGTGGTATGAAAGAATCAAGGAGACATCCCCAGACATAATAGCACTCACAGAAACAAAACTCATCAGAATAATAACAAATTCAATCTTTCCATCCGGATATCAAATCCTCAGGAAAGACAGAGGGAGGAGAGGGGGAGTAAGAGTTGCACTGCTCATTAAAAACCAGTGGGGTTTTGAGAAAATGGAAGGAATGGATGGCACAGGCGAAAGGGACTACTTAGCAGGAACAATCCAGTCTGAGGGACATAAGGTGATAATTGCAGTAATGTACAACCCACCACAGAACTGCAGGAGGCCAAGAGAAGAATACGATGAGAGCAACAGAGCAATGGTCGACACACTAGCCGAGGTGGCCAGGAGAGCACACATGGGGGAGCAAAGTTTCTAGTTATGGGTGATTTCAATCACAAGGAGATTGACAGGGAAAACCTGGAGCCCCATGGGGGTCCCGAAACATGGAGAGCCAAGATGATGGATGTGGTACTGGAAAACCTCATGCATCAACATGTTAGAGACACTACCAGAGAGAGAGGTGAGGATGAACCAGCAAGACTGGACCTTGTATTCACCTTGAGTAGTTCGGACTTCGAGGATATCATGTAAGAAAGGCCCCTAGGAGCTAGTGATCATGTGGTTCTGTGCTTCGACTACATAGTTGAGCTTCAAGTGGAGAGAGTAGCAGGAATAGGTTGGGAAAAACCAAACTACAAAAGGGGGAACTATTCAGGCATGAGGAACTTCCTGCAAGACTTTCAGTGGGAGAGGGAACTGACAGGAAAACCAGTACAAGAAATGATGGTCTATGTGGCAACAAAATGCAAGGAGGCAGAGGAGAGGTTGGCTCTCAAGGGAAACAGAAATAATGGGAAGAACAGAACGAGTCCTTGGTTCACCCAAAGGTGTAGGGAGGCAAAAACTAGGTGTACTAGAGAATGGAAAAGGTACAGAAGACAGAGAACTCAGGAAAATAAAGAGATTAGCCGAAAAGCCAGAAACGAATATGCACAGATAAGAAGGGAGGGTCAGTGTGAGGGAAAAGTTCAACAGATAGGAGTAGCGAGTGAGTATATGGTAACAATAGTTTGATTGCCGGCTGCTTGTTAAGGGAGGGTAAATCTAGCTCCCGCTATCCCCCCTTTTTCCCCCAACCCCGAAAGGTGACGTATGGAGCTCCGACCAATCGGTAATCACTCGATTCACAGCTCCCAGCACAACTGTAAGTACAAGCCTGCTCCTATTCTAGTGGACTTATTGGTTGAAAGCTTCACTTTTGACCAATAATTAACTTAGTCCTTTCAGCCTTGATCTCTGTTAGATGTTTTAATAATCACCATGTCTTTTAGGTATTGTACTTATCATGGAGAGTGATTTCTTAAGCAGTGGGTAACCTGTCTCTCTTTCCAGCTTGGAATGACAGATCAGGTCACCTGCCAACCAACGAGAAGCATGGCATACATGTACTTGAGTACATGCATGCCACCACAGGACATAACCCCTCATCTGTGCAGTGGTAAAGAACCTGCGTTCCTGTCATCTGGACTGACTATTCAAGGCTAGAGACTCTGTGAAGAACTGGCCGTTGGGTTGTCACCAACACCTGTGACCACCCCCCACACCATCAACAATGGCTATAATCTCTGCAAGACTGTGTCAACATCAACCAGACTCCCAAGTTTAATTGTATATATTAGCGTTGAATTCAGTTATCATTTATATTTTTCATTTTTCATTTTTCTTTAAAGTAGGATAAATGTTTCATATTTAAGTATTTTATATTTTATATTTTCCAAATAATAAAGTGTTTATGTTTGTCAGTTTTTATTCTTTTTCTATTCATTAATTTTCCTGAGGAGGAGCCAGCCTTGGTAATACTGATTGAAGTTGTTACAGGGCTGAGTAAGCCTTCACAAGTGGCGACCTTGCCAAGATCAACTCGAGTGAATCAAGATTCAACTCTATCTCGAATCTACCATTGGAACTTCAACGCTGCATACCACAGACGGTTACCACCAGCCATGAGTAATCATTCTCTATGGTAGGACTACAGTACAGGTATTTAAAAGATTTGGTGATTGTTATAGTCTCAATTTATTGTAAGTCAAGTCAAGGCAGGATATACTAGTTAATTCTGCCACCTATAATTGTGAGCTCGAAACTGTTTGGAGGAATACACTCTAGGGACCCCAGATTTTCCAGTGACAATTTGTTTCATTGAGCACTTTATTATATCAAGGGAACTGTCGTAGGACACTCTTGATTTGTTGGTGAGAAGATTGGATGGTCAAGGGACCCCATTCTACTTACTGTTTGCTCGGAGCCGGCATAGAACCCTTCGTTTTAATTAATACATATTGTTTAATTGAAGCAGGGATCAAGCCCTCTAGTTTATTTACAGTTTGAGCAGAGCAGGAATTGAACCCTCCGTTCTCTTTGATACCCGTTTCATTTTCTCCTGATAGTTTAAGGTATTATTGCAAGCATGGAGGAATGCCAGTTTTGGATGAACGCTGGAAGTAAGTTAGGAATAACAGGGAAAAATTTAGAATCTTTCATTAGTGCTAAGATCCAGGAATGACTTGAAAGAGAAAGAATTGTGAGAGAAGAGAGACATTTAGAAAGGGAAAGACAGGAAGAAAAGGAGAGAGAGCGAATCGATAGAGAAGAGAAAAAGGAGAGAGAGAGAATCGAAAGAGAAGAGGAAAAGGAGAGAGAGAGAATCGAAAGAGAAGAGAAAAAGGAGAAAGAGAACCTTGAAAGACAGGAGAAAAAGGAGAGAGAGAGAGCTGAAAGAGAAAGCCAAGAAAGACAGTTAGAAAGAGAGTGAGAAGACAAAAAAGAGTGTGATAGACTTGATCGTGAGGAAAGAGCTAGTGAACATGAGGAAAGAGCTAGAGAACATGAATTAATAGAGAGAGAAAAAGATCGCAAGCTCGAAAAAGCTCGCCTTGAATTAGAGAATAAAAAGTTAACTTTTACACGACAACAATTAGAGGAAGGAGTAATTGAACATCATGCAGCTAGTGCACATATTCCAACACCTAATTTACCTCCCTTCAGAAAGAGTGAAGACATTACTTCATACATTATTAGGTTTGAAAATACCCCTACCCTCTGTGAATGGCCTGCTGACACCTGGGCTACCAGGTTAGGTATGTTATTTTCTGGTACAGCCTTGAATATCTATGCAACTTTGTCGCAGGATATCATATGTAATTATAACCTACTGAAGAAGGCAATCCTTAAAGCATATCAAAAAACCACAAATTCTTACAGGAAAGATTTCAGGTATGCCACCTTACAGCCTGGCCAAAACTTTCAGCAGTTACAGGTAACACTCTTTCGTTTGTTCGACTTTTGGATAGAGAGTTCAGGAATTGATCACAGTTATGAATCTCTTAGAGACTTCATGGTTGCTGACCAATTCCTGACAGCTCTTCCTCACCAGATACGAACATTCATTAGAGAGCGTAACCTGATTAAAGCTGAGGAAGTTGCTGAGGCCGCTGACTTGTATGCTGACGGTCACAATTCCAATAAAAACCTAAAGGGATCGAACCCAAAGGGCAAGGGTTCACCAGATCTTAAGAAATCAAAGCCTCTATTGGAAAGTAAACTGACTTCTTTTATTCCTGTTTGTCATTTATGTGGTGTTAAGGGACATAAACGTCCCGATTGTCCTTCTAAGAAGGTTCAAAAAGTTGGAAGATGTTTTAAAGACTGTAATGACCAAGCACCCTTCTGTTCAGGAACAGTTAATGGACTTAATGTATCTACCATTTTACGAGACACTGGATGCACATGTATAGTCATTTCTGATAAGCTGTTCCCTAATCTTAAAGAAACTAATTCCTCTGCTATTCTTTCAGACTACTTGGGCCGTACGGACACTTTTCCTACCATCCGTTGTTACATTAGGTCTAAATGGTTCACAGGTTGGTCTGAAGCCGTACTAACTCCCATCTCTTCTTGCTCCGAACTAATAGGTAATGTAAAAGGTGCCATTCTTCCTTCTGAGGTTGACCTTTCATCACCAAAGGTGGACATAAGCTTTTCAGATCCTCTTCCTGTAGAGTCAGAGAAGCCCCTCGAAAGTACAGATGAGACAATGTCTCGGAATATTCATGTAGGGTTAGAAACAAGTGATACTACTCTCGAAAGCGAGATAGTAGAATCACCGGTTCACTTGTTAGATGAAAGTGAAGATATCACCTCCGATACTATAAATGTCTTCACTAGGACTCAGACCAAAGCCCAGGCTTCTCCTACTGTTCATCCTTTGATTTTCCCTGACTTTAAGTCTTTAGATATATCGAAGGACTCCTTTATCAATTTACAACGTAATTGCCCTTCTCTTCAGAGTTGCCATAAAGCAGCTAGACAAAATCAAGTTATCAAAAGGAAAAACTTTTCATATAAATTTGAATATATAAAAGGTATCTTGTATAATTCAGTATTCAAATTAAATTCAGATGAGATAGACTATTCCATCTTAGTTGTTCCAAGTCAATGCAGAGAGACTGTTCTTAAAATGGCTCATGACCTACCAGTGGCCGGATATTCCTCGCATCGTAAAACCTTAAATAAAATTAGGGAAACCTATTTTTGGCCCAAAATGTCCTCAGATATCACTAACTATTGTAGATCGTGTAAAGTTTGCCAACTGTCATCCTCCCGAGGTACCAGGCTAGTGCCTATGGTCAAAATGCCAATCTTTACAGAACCGTTTGAAAGAGTAGCTATTGACATCGTTGGTCCTTTATCTCCACTTTCATCTGGGGGACATAAATATATATTAACATTGGTTGATTATGCTTCGAGTTTCCCTGAAGCCATACCCTTAAAGACCATAACCACTACAGAGGTGGCTGAAGCCCTTTTGTCCATCTTCTCCAGAGTGGGCATCCCTAGAGAAATTTTGTCTGACCGTGGGACACAATTCACATCTGACTTAATGCAACATCTATACCAACTTCTGGGAGTGAAGCCTCTCTTCACAACACCCTATCATCCCAGCTGTAATGGGAGGATTGAGCGCCAGCATTCGATTCTAAAGTCCATTTTAAGGAAACTTTGCTCCCTTAAACCTAAGGAGTGGCATCGTTACCTACCCTGTGCTTTGTTTGCCATGAGGGAAGTTCCCAGTGACTCTTTGGGGTTTTCACCTTTTGAACTTCTCTATGGTAGACAGGCCAGAGGTCCACTGTCCATCCTTCATGACTTATGGACTAATGAGGAGGTAAATGCTGAGGTTCAGTCTTCTTACCAGTTTCTCCTTGACCTTAGATCCAAACTTGAGGAGACCTCTGACATAGTTTCGAAAAACTTAAGCTTGTCAATTGACCAGTACAAAAAACATTTTGATTCCAAAAGTCAGAGAAGTTTTAAAGTAGAGGATGAAGTTCTGGTACTTTTGCCTATCAAGTCAAATAAATTATTAGTAGCATGGAAAGGTCCATATAAGGTGTTAAAATTTTGTGGGAAGGTTGATTACCTCATAGAAGTCAAGGGGAAACCTAAGCTTTATCATATCAACATCCTTAAGAAATATTACCGAAGAAATTCGGTTAACTGCCTGAATAACTTTGACTTAGTTTTTCCACACGAACTTGATAAGACAACTGAAGAATGTAAAGTGTGCGTAATTGACACCTCTAACTTAGACTATGATGAAGAACTACATGACTTGGTGACTCTTGACCACTCGGGCGCAACCAACATTAATATCAATGAGTCTTTGGATGACCATAAGAGACATGAACTACTTCAATGTGTGAGTAACTTCTCAGACGTTTTCACTGATATTCCAGGTGTTACCTCCACGGTAGTCCATAAGATTGACTTAGTGACGGACAATCCTATCAAACGAAAATTATACCCAGTTCCTGTTCACCTTAGGGATGCATTTGACCGAGAGGTAGACAAATTATTAAAACTAAAGATCATTGAACCTTCAGTATCTGCATATTGCTAACAAGTAGTCATGGTTAAGACGGAGGATAATTCACATAGACTTGCTATTGACTTCAGAAGCCTTAATGCTATAACTCGGTGGGATGCTGAGCCTATGCTCTTAATAGATAGTGATCTACACAAATTTTATAATGCTTCCTTCTTTGCAGAGATTGATATTGCGCAGGCATATCATCAAGTAATGTTAGATCCATCTTCTAAGCAGTACACCGCTTTTCCTACCCACCAAGGACTGATGCAGTATAGAACTATGCCCTTCGGTTTGGTAACTGCCTGTACTACCTACGTGAGACTGATGAGAAAGGTCTTGGGTAATATGCCAAATGTTTCAGTTTATTTTGATAACATTTACGTAATGACATCCATGTGGGGCAAGCATATCCAAGCATTAACATCAGTTTTACGTAGGTTACGCTCACATGGCCTCACTGCCAAGTTGAAGAAATGCTTCCTTGGGTATAACAAGATTAGATATCTTGGACTGATCCTTTCTAATAACTCTGCAGCCTCTCCCCAGTAAGATCAAAGCTTTATTAGAATTTAAATTCCCCAAAACCAAGAAGCTCATGCGTAGCTTTCTTGGTTCTGTAAATTTTTATGTACGATTTATCCCGAACCTTACTGATCTTACAGGCATCTTATCCGACTTCCTTAAAAAGTCTGTGAAGGAACCTCTTGAACTTTCCGATGTAGCTCGGGAAAAGTTTAATGAGATTAAAAATATCTTCTCGAAAGACCCTATACTTAAGATTCCAGATATTAATAAAAAATTTTGTTTGAGAACTGATGCCTCCAATACTGGCTTAGGTGTGGTGTTACTACAATACCATGATGGTACTCCCTTCCCTGTATGCTTCCTAAGCCGGAAACTCATTCCTGCCGAAACAAGATACTCCACCATACAAAAGTAATGTTTGGCCCTTGTGTGGGGTATCTCCAAGTTTAAATTTTATTTACTTGGAAAAGAATTCATTTTAGAGACGGATCACAAACCTTTGATATACCTAGAAACTTTTAAAGAAACCAACAGTCACCTCTTGAGGTGGATATTGGCTCTCCAAGCTTTTAAGTTCCATATTGTGCATATCAATGGTTCATCCAATTATTTCTCTGACTGGTTAAGTCGTGTCAGTCAGTAGAAGATTTGTTACCTTACGCGACTTCCACATGTTAGAACTTTTTCCTCGCCTATTCTTCTTATACTCCTTGATTATAAGTCTTGGTATGGGAGAGTGTGAGGAGAAAGTTCAACAGATAGGAGTAGCGAGCAAGTATATGGTAATGATAGTTTGATTGCTGGCTGCTTGTTAAGGTAGGGTAAGTCTAGCTCCCACTATCCCCCCTTTTCCCCCCCCTCACCCCGAAAGGTGACATGTGGGGCTCCGACCAATCTGTAATCACTCGACTCACAGCTCCCAGCACAACTGTAAGTACAAGCCTGCTCTTATTCTAGTGGACTTATTGGTTGAAAGCTTCACTTTTGGCCAATAGTTAACTAAGTCCTTTCAGCCTTGATCTCTGTTAGATGTTTTAATAATCACCATGTCTTTTAGGAATTGTACTTATCATGGAGAGTGATTTCTTAAGCAATGGGTAACCTGTCTCTCTTTCCAGCTTGGAATGACAGATTGGGTCACCTTCCAACCAATGAGAAGTATTGAAGGAGATGGGCTGAAACAGCCCAAGAGACGTCAGTCTCTATCTACCTGAGTACATGCATGCCACCACAGGACATAACCCCTCATCTGTGCAGTGGTAAAGAACCTGCGTTCCTGTCATCTGGACTGACTATTCAAGGCTAGAGACTCTGTGAAGAACTGGCCGTTGGGTTGTCACCAACACCTGTGACCACCCCCCACACCATCAACAATGGCTATAATCTCTGCAAGACTGTGTCAACATCAAACAGACACCCAAGTTTAATTGTATATATTAGCGCTGAATTCAGTTATCATTTATATTTTTCATTTTTCATTTTTCTTTAAAGTAGGATAAATGTTTCATATTTAAGTATTTTATATTTTATATTTTCTAAATAATAAAGTGTTTATGTTTGTCAGTTTTTATTCTTTTTCTATTCATTAATTTTCCTAAGGAGGAGCCAGCCTTGGTAATACTGATTGAAGTTGTTACAGGTCTGAGTAAGCCTTCACACTCAACGACAATACGAAAATGACATAGCATCGAAAGTCAAGTCTGACTCGAAGCTGTTGTATAGCCACATCAGGAGGAAAACAACAGTCAAGGACCAGGTAATCAGACTGAGGAAGGGCGATGGGGAGTTCACAAGAAATGACTTAGAGGTATGTCAGGAGCTCAACACGAGATTTAAAGAAGTATTTACAGTGGAAACCAGTAGGACTCCAGGAAATCAGAACAGAGGGGTACACCAGCAAGTGCTGGATGAGGTACATATACCCAAGGAGGAGGTGAAGAAGCTGCTATGCGAACTTCACACCTCAAAGGCGGTGGGGCCAGACAACATCTCTCCGTGGGTCCTTAAAGAGGGAGCAGAGATTCTGTGTGAGCCATTAACAAAGATCTTCAACACATCAGTTGAAACTGGGCAACTCACTGAGGTATGGAAGATGGCAAATGTAGTCCCAATTTCTAAAAAGGAAGACAGGCATGAGGCACTAAACTACACACCTGTATCACTAACGTGTATAGTATGCAAGGTCATGGAGAAGATCATCAGGAGGAGAGTATTGGAGCACCTGGAAAGAAACAAGTGTATAATTGACAACCAGCACGGTTTCAGGGAAGGAAAGTCCTGTGTCACAAACCTACTGGAGTTTTATGACAAGGTGACAGAAGTAAGACAAGAGAGAGAGAGGGGTGGATCGACTGCATTTTTCTGGACTGCAAGAAGGCCTTCGACACAGTTCCTCACAAGAGGTTACTGCAAAAGCTAGAGGATCAGGCACACATAACAGGAAAGGCACTGCAATGGATCAGAGAATACCTGACAGGGAGGCAACAATGAGTTATGGTACGTGACGAGGTGTCAGACTGGGCACCTGTGACAAGCGAGGTTCCACAGGGGTCAGTCCTAGGACCTGTGCTGTTCTTGGTATATGTGAATGACATAACGGAAGGGATAGACTCAGAAGTGTCCTTGTTTACAGATGATGTGAAGTTAATGAGAAGAATAAAATCGGACGAGGATCAGGCAGGACTACAAAGAGACCTGGACAGACTACAAGCCTGGCCCAGCAACTGGCTTCTTGAGTTTAACCCTGCCAAATGCAAAGTCATGAAGATTGGGGAAGTGCAAAGAAGACCACAGACACAATATAGTTTAGATGGCCAAAGACTGCAAACCTCACTCAAGGAAAAAGATCTGGGGTGAGTATAACACCGAGCATATCTCTCGAGGCGCACATCAATCAGATAACTGCTGCAGCATACGGGCGCCTGGCAAACCTACGGATAGCGTTCTGATACCTCAGTAAGGATTCGTTCAAGACTCTGTATACCATTTACGTCAGGCCCATACTGGTGTATGCAGCACCAGTTTGGAATCCACACCTGGTCAAGCACGTCAAGAAATTAGAGAAAGTGCAAAGGTTTGCAACAAGACTAGTCTCAGAGCTACGGGGATTGTCCTACGAAGAAAGGTTGAGGGAAATCGGCCTGACGACGCTGGAGGACAGGAGGGTCAGGGGAGATATAATAATGACATATAAAATACTTCACGGAATAGACAAGGTGGACAAAGATGGGATGTTCCAGAGATAGGACACAAACACAAGAGGTCACAATTGGAAGCTGAAGATGAATCAAAGGGATGTTAGGAAGTATTTCTTTAGTCATAGAGTAGTCAGGCCGTGGAATAGCCTAGAAAGTGACGTAGTGGAGGAGGGAACCATACATAGTTTTAAGGCGAGGTATGATAAAGCTCATGGGGCAGGGAGAGAGAGGACCTAGTAGCAATCAGCGAAGAGGCGGGGCCAGGAGCTATGAATCGACCCCTGCAACCACAAATAGGTGAGTACAAATAGGTGAGTACACACACACACACACACACACACACACACACACACAGCAACAGTCTGGAACCCACACCTGGTCAAGCACATCAAAAAGTTAGATAAAGTACAAAGGTTTGCAACAAGGCTAGTTCCAGAGCTCAGGGGAATGTCGTACGAGGAAATGTTGAGGGAAATCGGACTGACGACACTGGAGGACAGAAGGGTCAGGGGAGACATGATAACGACATACAAGATACTGTGGGCAATAGACAAGGTGGACAGAGACAGTATGTTCCAGAGAGGGGACACAGAAACATGGGGTCACAATTGGAAGCTGAAGACTCAGACGAGTCACAGGGACGTTAGGAAGTATTTCTTCAGTCATAGAGTCATCAGGAAGTGGAATAGCCTAGCAAGTGAAGTAGTGGAGGCAGGAACCATACATAGTTTTAAGAA
This sequence comes from Cherax quadricarinatus, assembly GCF_038502225.1. Taxonomy (NCBI): domain Eukaryota; kingdom Metazoa; phylum Arthropoda; class Malacostraca; order Decapoda; family Parastacidae; genus Cherax; species Cherax quadricarinatus. The sequence goes on from NC_091386.1 coordinate 8,730,270, forward strand.
GAGGTATGACAAAGCTCAGGAAGCAGAGAGGGAGAGGACTTAGTAGCGATCAGTGAAGAGGCGGTGCCAGGAACTGAGTCTCGATCCCTGCAGCCACAATTAGGTGAGTACAATTAGGTGAGTACACACACACACACACACACACACACACACACACACACACGCACACGCACACGCACACGCACACGCACACGCACACACACGTATACACACACTCACACTCACGCACACATATATACACATATACAATCATAGATACACAAGCAGGCGTCGTGGGCAGACGCTGTGAATTAACCCCTGCAATCACACATATAGGTGAATACAGAGACGCACACTAGAGTATAAGACAGGAGGAGCACTGCAGCAGGCCCACTGTCCATACTAGGCAGGTCCAATTCACTCCAGCCCACACCAGTTCATGTGCTTGTCGATGGAAAAATACACTTATGTAAAGTTTAGAAGTGTACTGTATACAAGTGTTTTTTTCCACATCTTACTGGGATCACGTGAACATTTTTCCATGTGCTTGTCTCAGGTATTGTTAAACGTACACCTGGTTGCCACTCCACTGACGTTTCTCAGAATTTGTTCTACTTATCCACATTTTTACTAAGAAACCATTGCTTTTCTGTATATTTTCAAAATCTAATTTTTTTTCCAATATGAACCCTTTCGTGCAAGTTATGTCTTGGTTAGACAGTTTTTGCAGGATTATTTATATTCACTTTATTTCCGTTTCCCATTTATACACCTTAATTATATCCCCCTTAATTCTACGCTTTTCCAAAGAGTGCAGATTCAGGGCCCTCAGTATATCCTCCTAGGAAAGATTTCTGATACATGGCATCAATTTTGTCACTTCTCTGTATGTTTTCCAGCGTATTTATGTTCGTTCTCATATCTAAATGGGGCCTTACCAACTGTGGCATGCAAAGAAAATGTTATATTTTATTTGGCGTATATGACACTCCCATATAGGCTGCCTCCCAACTAGTGAACCGGGTGCTATGGGTTTAATGATCAATAGTGTACCCGTTGTTAAAACATTATCTTGGTTCATTGAACAATCACATGGAAGCCCGCAAAAGCCCGCCAACGTGGTGAGTATGGTGCACTCTCGCTTCTGCTTACCATCTGTCACCGTGTACATACCTAGTGTGGTACATTTACTATTCAACCTCTGTACACAGTGTACATATTTGTATATATCTGTAAAATTATATCTGGTGAACGAAATGTAAGTCACATTCTATTGTTGAGTTTGTTTCCACCACCTTGAAACCCACAATGACCAGGTCGCTGGCCGTACTATACCTGTGTTTGTAATACCAGCGATAAAGTTAAAGAATAACCTGAGGACTCCTATAATTTGTTTCTTGATATTAAAAAAAGAATTCTGTTGTCTAGGCTTTAGATCACTGCTAACCAGAACTCCAAAATCTTTTTAACATTCAGGGTGAGATCTCCGTCATTCAGTTCCCGGCTGACAACCTTACTTATGTCTACAATAATCCTCATCTGTCACTTCTTTGACCACTACATAATCCTATCCAAATATTTATGTGCACTAATCAGAATTAATCTGACGGCCAATATTAGTCATCAGCAAAGTTACATATGTCACTGCTGCATCATCTAGGTAGTGTTAAGAGTCCAACATTTACCACTGTGGAACACCGCTTGTGTTGCCTCCCCACTCTGATTTCTCCCCATTTATGAACACTTTCTGTTGACTGTCAACCACGCCTCCATCCAGGAAATAATTTCCGTTTCTGTTCCGTGTCTCTACTTTTCTCAACGTCTCCTATGTGTAACTCCATGAAAAGCTTAATGAAGTCCATATACATAATACCATATTCATTACGATGATCTGCAATATTAAATTCCTTATTAGTAAATTTGTCAGGTTCGCCCCATTGTAAAACTGTATTGATATATAGTAGCTGGGATGGTTGTGCACTCAGCTGACATACTGAGGTCTGTGGATTAATCCCCGTACGGATGGAAACACTGGGTCGTGCTTCTCGTACCAGCAAGTAGGTACCTAGGTGTTAGTCGACTGGTGTGGGTGGCATCCTGGGGTACAAAATTAGCCCTAGGGGGGTATCACACAGTCGGCGCGCAGAGTAAAAAAAATCGAAAAAATATGAAAATTGAATTATTGTTACCAAAAAATAGCTGAACTTTCTGGCTACACGCTGGTATAATTATTATCCTTGTACGATGTTTCTAAAAGGAATTACAGTCATTTATAACAGGCATGGTGACAGCGCATTGCTTAACATTGCATAGCAAGCGCTGACGCGGCATTTTTTTTTACCCCGTGTTATTTTTATCGTTTTCTTGTATCTTTATGTCTAATATAATACAAATTCACCTTCTGAGATCATGCCAGAGCGGGCGGAGCTAATATGGTCAAGGGACCAATCAGGTACCCGTGGGTATAGTGCCCAAAATGGCCGACACCTCCAGCCAACAAAATATTCCATACCCACGCTAATATCAATTAGAAGGCTTATTTACTTATCACAATTGATCTATTATGACATAATGCAATATAATAATAGCATAGAAACATAAAAAGTACACCTGAAAAAATAATATATAGCATAATATGATGCACCTAGAGGAAAAAAAATTCTAGCGATATATCCCCTGAAGGTGAAAGGATCCATTCTCATCAGTGATGAAAGAAAACTGAGATTTACAATGGTTAACTGTAATAAACACTCGTAGGTCACGAAAAAAGTGTAAAAGAAAGCGAATTTTTCGGGGGAAAAAAAAAAAATCCCGGACACCTGGGGTGCCGCGCGCTGCGGCCTAGATCTCGGAAGTAAGTTATTTACCTATTTAGAGGCACTCCATCCTTATTTATGAATGAATTGACTTGATTTTCACAACAAACATAGAAGAATGATTGCTTTACAATGTAAAGTGTTCCTTTCTGAACTATGAACTTTCTGAACTTTCTGAACTATGTGGGCAACAAGACCGACATCTTCCAAAATGTCAAAAAAGTTATGAAACTTTATTTTTTTTTAGCATGAAGATAAGGTTTATTTTAGAATTGGTAGACTTTTCATGATGGAATTATAAGTGTTCTGTCAGCAGCAAGTGTCAAAACCACTTTTCCAAGTACCACTGAGTACATGTCCGCTGCCAAATGCAATTTTTCATAAATTTTTGCATGTTTCATTTCCCTTTTGGCCGATATGTTTGAAACTTCAGCACAGGATACTCGATATAAGCTTCTAATAGTACACCAAAAATGAACGTAATCGGTTGAAAATAAAAAATCGAGATATTCATAGGTATTCCACCCTAAGTTGCCTGTAAAGCTCAGCATAACCAGAAGCTTCCTGTGTTATGTCACTATTGTCAGCTAGGTTTGTGCAAGTTGTATCATGTACTTGTACAAATAATGTTTGTTGTTGTTATTATTATTATTGTTATTGTTTTAGTTTTAGTTGTTTTAGTTTTAGTTTTAGTTGTTGTTGTTGTTGTTTTAATTGTTGTTGTTTTAGTTGTTGTTGTTGTTTTAGTTGTTGTTGTTTTAGTTTTAGTTTTAGTTGTTGTTTTAGTTTTAGTTTTAGTTGTTTTAGTTGTTGTTGTTGTTGTTTTAGTTGTTGTTTTAGTTGTTGTTTAGTTGTTTTAGTTGTTGTTGTTGTTGTTTTAGTTGTTGTTTTAGTTGTTGTTGTTGTTTTAGTTGTTGTTTTAGTTTAGTTGTTGTTTTAGTTGTTGTTTTAGTTTTAGTTTTAGTTGTTGTTTTAGTTTTAGTTTTAGTTGTTTTAGTTGTAGTTTTAGTTGTTTTAGTTGTTGTTTTAGTTGTAGTTGTTTTAGTTGTTGTTTTAGTTATTTTAGTTGTTTTAGTTGTTGTTGTTGTTTTAGTTATTTTAGTTGTTTTAGTTGTTGTTGTTGTTTTAGTTGTTTTAGTTGTTGTTGCTGCTTTAGTTGTTGTTGTTTTACTTGTTGTTATTTTAGTTGTTTTAGTTGTTGTTTTAGTTGTTGTGGTTTTAGTTGTTGTTTTAGTTGTTGTGGTTTTAGTTGTTGTTTTAGTTGTTGTTGTTGTTTTAGTTGTTGTTGTTTTAGTTGCTGTTGTTGTTTTAGTTGTTGTTTTAGTTGTTGTTGTTGTTCAAGGTGGCTTGTAATAGACTCATCGGTGGACTGCTACACCTGCCCTCTGGTGGTTTTCTTTGGCAGTGCACCAACAAAATGGCGGAGGGAGGGGGACACCGTGTAAACACCGTCTGCATAGAGCTGGTCAGAGGCACGCTTAATACTGCAACGATGAATGTTTTATTGCCAACCATCATCAGAGACCTCTACGGTGTACCAACAGAGGAATTATACGGTGTGGCTCTGAATGGGATGTCAAGGATCTTCATCAAATTGAATAGTGCCAGTTTGTATGACAAGCTCTTTGGAGAATTCCAGGAGAAGAGAATAACTGTCAACTTGGCAGGGGATGTCATCATGCACGATGTATCCAAATATTACACATGGGTCAAGGTGCGTAATGTGCCTTTCGAGCCAACTGTGTATGGGCTGAAGGAGGCATTTAGCAGCTGTGGTCAGGTCTATTCGGCGACGATGGGAGTCTGGAAGAATGGGCCATATGATGGGCTCCCTGAGGGATCCTACACCCTCAAAATGTCATTGGCCCTGCCGATCCCATCATACGTGACGTTGGTGGGACACAGAATGCAGGCTTTTGTGCATTATGCTGGTCAGCGGTGGACGTGTTGCCTGTGTTGCTCATACGATTATATGGCAGCACAGTGCCCCTGGCGGCAATCGTCCAGAGGGCAGGGAGTGATGGCAGTGGAGCAACGATTGCGTGATTTGGGGCCCTAGGGGGACGGCGGAGCTGACTTGCGGAGTGGTTGCTGGAGCGAGGAAGTAGACCATGAGGAACAGTTGGCTGACAGGTGTGTAATGCTCTCTGAGCATTCAGAGGATGTGGACGAATTGTCAGCAGAGCAAGGGTGTCAGGTAGTGTACCCTAGGAGTGCTTCGTGGACGAGGTACTCCAGGAGTTTTTGAGAACAACTGTGACTGGTGTCGTCAGTGAAGGTGAGGAAGTCACGATGGTCCCATCGCCTGGGGGAGGGAACCCCAGTGCAGGTACCTTTTAGCAGGTGGTGCAAGTAGAGGTACATCAGGAGTAAGGCCAGGATGTGGACGAGTGTCAGTGGTGGCTACAGAAAGAGAACGGCTGGAACGGCAGAGATAGAGGAGGTCCTCATGCAAGGCCTGCACCCAGGGAAAAAGGCGTGGGTGGCAGAGGAGTTGAAGGAGGTACGGGCTGGCCTAGTGACACAGGAGCTACACAGTAGACAGGTACGGGAGAGTGAGGGTGACTAGGTAAAGACCTGCGAGACGCTTGGGTGCCGAATGGGGAATGTACCACGAGTAAACCACAGTGGCATAGAGGAAAGCCGCCATTTATATAGCTTTCAGGAGTCATTCTTAATGTGAATGGTCTCCGGTCGGAGATCAAGCGAGTGTGGTTTGTCTGGTTTTTGCACAGGTACCGGGTTGATGTGTGTTTTACAGGAACACAATTTTTGGTATGGATGTGATTTGAGGTTGGACGGTTATAAGATGTATGTTAGTTCTGCCGGGCAGTTAAAAGGGGGAGTTGCAAATAGTCATCAAGGACACTAGCCCCTTGCGTGTCACGGGTTTGGAGGAGGGGGGGAGGGTTGTGAGTGTAGATGGGGTATGGAGTGAGAGGCGTGTTTGTCTTATAGGTGTATATATGCCGGCTTTGGGTAACATAAGGCTTAAAGCCGATTTTGTGAGGGATGACTTCTTGTATTTTTTATGGGTATTGCCGGTGGTCATGATCATCGGTGGAGATTGGAACTGTGATTCGCGAAAGGGACGTGGAACCGAGGGGGGCGGGGTGTGCACTGAAGGTTCTGTGGGACACATTACAAGATGTTGGTGTTGTGGACGTAGTGCAAGGGGTCGCTTAGTGCCCGAGCATACTTTTTTCAGGCGAGAATATGCGGCACGACTAGACAGGATTTACATAATGTGAGATATAGAGGCGAGGGACGTGCAAACGGTCGATGTAGGTTTCTCAGATCACAGAGCGGTAATAGCTGACTTGCAGTGGGAGGGAGTGGTCAGAGTTTATGCTGGATTTTGGAAGTTGAACGTAGGATTGCTTAGGTGAGAGGAAGGGGGTGCGAGGTTCGAAGAATGGTGGGGTAGGGTCACTGAGGGTAGGGATAGGGTATTGCAGCTAGTTGACTGGTGGGAGTTGAAAGCAAAGCCTTACATTGCGACCTATTTCCGAGGCAGGGGGAGGGAGAAAGCGAGGCGGCACTACGGCTTACAAAATTATTTGGAATCACAGCTGAAGGAGTGTTACGACAGGGGATGTGGGGGGGTGGCGAAGTGGAATCCATAAGCGACAGACCGCAATGAACGGTTTAATAGGACATGTTATAGTGCAGGATTCGATGACGTGATATGGGGCGACAAGCTGCCTGGGTTTCTGTTAAGGAAGTTCCAAGAACATCATGCTGTGACTACCATGTTGTGATTAGTGGCAAGCTCTGGGGTGGAGGGATACAAGGATGGTATGGTTTTTACCACTACAGAAAGCATGAGCTATTATGCTGATGCTTGGTTTCTCGAAAAATGGAGGGGGTGGGTAGGTGAGGTCATTCAAAAGTTTGGGGCTGCAGCAGGTATGAGGGTTAATAGGTGTAAGTCAATGTTGTTTGAGGTGGGGAGCTGGGTGAAGGGAGAATGGGCGAGGGGTTTGGATGGACATGTGTGGATAGGGTTAGGATTTGTGGGATTACGTATTTGGCGGACAAACAGGTAAGCAGGGAGGTTAATTCGGTGGTGGTACGGGACAAGGTGCTGGGTAGATTACGAGGATTGGATTACGAGCCGGGAATTCCTCGTTGCACCAACGGGTGATGATCGTGAATTCGCTTGTGTATAGTAAAGTCTGGGGAGTGGTAGCTGTTTATCCTTTGAGGGCCTGCGATGTAACGGAGATTCAGAGGCGAGCGTTGAGGTATGTTTGGGGATATGGACGGGAATGGTTGGGACGTGAGGTGGTAATGTCTGGAGTACGCATGGGGGGCTTATGTTTGCCAGCTTTGGGACCTAGGGCGAGAGCAATATATGTACGGGCATGTTACTTAAGACTAATTGGGACTAGAGAATGTAGCGTGGGGGAGATTAGAAGAGAAGTCCGAGATTGGTGGCTTGGAAAGGAACTAGAGGCATGTGAAGACTTGCTGCAATTCATGTTAAAAGTGAGGGATGTCCGTGTTATGCACGTAGGAAGGCTGGTGAATGTAGGATTTTGGCAGGAAGCATTGTCAGGGGTGGAGATTTATCCCATGCATAATTGGAAGGTAATTTGGGAGGAATTCCTGCGGCTTCGTATACCAGCTAAGGCGCGTGAGGTGGTGTATAGATTTATGATGGGGATCCTGGCGTCTAAGGTAATGTTATGGAAAATGGGTTTTGATAAATTAGACACATGTGCAACTCTTGGGTATCTTTATTGAGGAAACGTTTCGCCACACAGTGGCTTCATCAGTCCATACAAAGGAGAATCTTGAAGAACAGGAGGAGAATGAGGTAATCAGTCCCTCAACCTTGAGTCGATGTGGTCAGTCCATCAATCTTGAATAGAATACGGCATACGTGCTGAGAAGGAGCTTATAAACCGTTGGCAGGAGAGGTGCAGAAGTCATAGGTCGTGTAACATTTGTTCAATGTTGAAGTAGGTCGTGCCCAAGAATTAGGCAAGGGAAGAATTCCCAAGTATTAAGATCCCAAGAAGTTGCAGTGTCTGACAGGTTTGTAGATGAATGGTTCAGAGAACCGACATGTGTGGCGAAACGTTTCCTCAATAAAGATACCCAAGAGTTGCACATGTGTCTAATTTATCAACATGTCGGTTCTCTGAACCATTCATCTACAAAATGGGTTTTGTCGAGGATGCAACCTGCATGCATTGTGGTGATGAATAAACGACTTTTAACACTATTTTTGTCCATCCCTAGAATAAGTAAGGTTGTGGATGCGAGGTGTTTTCAGGATGTTTGGAGGGGGGAGGGTGGCTATGTTAAGGGCGTTACTCCTTGACGTGGATGGGGTGACAAGTTGTGGCACGAGAGTTAAGATATATCATCGTGGACTATTTGTACATGTCTTGGGGAATGCGTGAGGTACGGGGCACTGGTAGGGTTAGGGCGTTGGCTGCACGTTTTTGCAGAACAATGTGCAGAAATAGAAGCGTCTATGGTAGAAGGTTGGTCGAGTTCTTCCCCGAGGGGTATCGTGGTATGACAGTGGTAAAACTTCACGGATTAGTTGGAACAGGACGGCAATGGGCTGGTAGACAGCGATGATCTGGCGTGTAAGTGGACTGAGTAGTAGTATGAAAAGGGTGGAAGTGGAGGGGAGAGAGGGATGGTTCTTGTATGTTTCTTGTATGTATTTGTTGTGGATGAGCAATGGCTTCACTAGTGGCATTAGTTGCAACATTGGTTGTTTTGTTTATCTAAGTTGCAATAATAAACATGTCTGCTTTTGTATGAATAGTTATCAATTATAGTGTTGTGGATTCTCTATTGAATGGTATGCTTTACATATATTGCGTTCTACTTAACGTACTTTGCTAATGTTTGTTGTCCTGTGCACCCAGGGATTCCTGGGTTTTGTAGAGGACTTTTGTTATCTTATGTTAATTAACCCTTTGAATTTATGTTGTGAGGATAACTTCTTGTTGTCACTGTTACATGTTATGGAGAAGTTTTCTCTCATATATATGTGACCTAAAATAGAGCTGTATTGGTCATTTTATATTAAGTGTTAAGGTGTTTTTGAGTAATGACGAACATTGTAAGTCATTGTGTGCGCTATATATTGTTAGTTGTACACGTTTAGGTATAATTTACGCGTGTGTTTCGTGTATATGTAGGAAAGCATATATATGGAAAATTTTATAGGGGTTGCCAGTGGAACGCCTTCCATCTGAACAAAAGAAACTAATGGAAAAATAAAGAAAAGACTAAGAAAAATAAGAATAATGATTTGAGGATTTTACTTAAAATTTAAATATAATAAAAAAAATGGCCTTCGGTTCTTGTAGTTGGGCAGGAGAAGGTATGGCCCCGGATAGATCCTCTGATATTATTGATGTAGGTTATCCTGGGCGGATGGTGATAGTCCGATGTTTTGGAATCTCCTACCACTTGGATGGGGCACCACAAGTAGAACAGGTAAGGGCCAGTAGTAGTCCAATAATGTTAATAAGTCTCATTAACACATGTCTTGCTCCTTTATCTGGCATCTATCCTGGATGACCACGCCAGAAACAGAGCTGGTAATAAGAAAAAATAAACTGGTTACCAATGGTCATGATAATATAACATTTAAGAATGGAAAAGAATGATAAATGCCAAAATCATTACTGGTAACCAGCAAACAAAAGAAAGGAACAAACAATAATACCCCTGGTAGAACACCCTACCTAAATAGGAGAAGAATGGAGGTGAAGTGATTCTCCAAACTTCAACCCACACCAAGTAAGGTCAATATTACCAGGAGTAGAAATTTGAACAAATCAGACACCAAGAACTAGTTTCGCCCCAGCCCGCCAGAGGGGGGGGGGGTGCGCGACGTAACTCGCTAATGGTTCCTGGTTTCCTGAACAACCTTAACCCCACTTACGCCTACTTTTCCCTCACAGGGGTGATTACTTGTACATACCTCAACATTACATGCATAAGAGTAATCTCCTTGGGAGACAACAACTATATTGTTTACCGTAGTCACCCGTGTAGACATGCCACTGCAGGTGGCCCCTCGACCCTCACAATCTTATCCATATCTATCCGAGACCAGTATAAATTGGGTAGCACCCTCAAGTACGGCGCTACTAATTAATTCATTCTCTGCTCAGATGTTGTGCTGAGCGGTTGTCAGCTGTTGCTCCTCAGTCCCGACAGCTGGTGGAGGAGTGTTTACAACATCAACAACAATGGCGACTGCGTTTCGCCACCGTGTTAATACTGTTTGTATTCAACTAACGCAGGGCTCTATCACCGGTGAATCAGTAAATGTGTTACTGCCAGCAATCATTCGTGAATCCTTGTGTGGCGTCGCCTTGAATGGAACTACACGGATCTTCGTCAAGTTTTGTGACACTCAGATGTACGAGAAGATTGTGACCCAGTACCAGGATATAAGTAAGCAAGTCACCCCAGCAGTTTCTGTCCAGTTGCATGACGTTTCACGATACTATACGTGGGTACGTGTGAGAAACGTGCCTTTTGAGGCCAATGAAATTGATATACGTGACGTTTTTGAACGTTATGGGAAGATCCACCTGGTCACCATGGGTAGGTGGTTTGACGGTCACTATAATGGCCTTCAGGAGGGGTCATTTACGTTGAAAATGTCCCTGCGTCAGCCGATTCCTTCGTACGTACAACTGGAGGAGTTTCGTTCCCAGGTGTACGTTACGTACCCTGGACAGAGAAGAACTTGCCGCCTCTGCGGCACTCTGGATCACATAGCGGCTCAGTGTGTCCAGCGCCAGCCGCCATCGGGGCGTGGTCGTCGACCTGACGGTGAGGTACCCCTTCAGGCTCTGGAAGAGGAGGTTGTCGAGACCTCGCCACGTATGACATCATGGAGTGCTGAGGTTGATAGGGCCATGCTACTAGAGTCATCTTGTGTGACTCTATCTGGGACTGCCTCCCTTGACGAGGTGGAACATGTGAACAGTGAAATCCCTCTAGCAAGAGAGGCAGGTGAGATGGAAGCCGACATTGTATCTGTGTTAAGTGACCTATTAGCATCGCATGAGTCTGATTCTGTGCTGTGTTCTGATGGGGGGAAATTACGTGCTGATGATGCTGATCAGATAGCTAAAGTGAGAGATTTGGAGAGTTCGAGGTTTCATACTGTTGAGGCAGAAATTCACAAGGAGAACACTCGAAGTACTGACATGTCTGAAGATGCTGTTTCTAGGAAGCGTGCGGCTACCCCGTCCGACTCCGATGATGTCTTGACCCCTGGACAACGTTCAGGGAAGAAGACGTGGTCGGAAATCACGGGTGGGGGGAGGTCGCGCGAGTCCAGGACAGCAGGTAATATCACGGGGATTGCCAAAGGTGCGGGAAGTGCCTTGGGTGCTTGCCGGCGCAAAGAGAAAAAGGGAGTGGTAGCCCCTAGAGGAAAGCCACCTTTAACACAGTTAGGTGTGTAACTATTAATGTTAATGGTTTGAAATCTGTCAGAAAGTATGTGCAGGTGCGTGAGTGGTTGAATCGTTTTGCAGTGGATGTGTGTTTTTTGCAAGAACATAACCATAAAGTAGGAAGTTTGTTTGAGATGGATGGTTATGACATTTATGTGACTCACTCCAGACGTCTGAAAGGTGGAGTGGCTGTGTTGATAAAAGCGACCAGCCCGTTTGTGCTGAGACATTGGGAGGAAGGGGGGGAGGGTCGCATGGTGCGAGTCGTCGGGGATTGGGGTAGTAGAAGAGTTGGTTTTGTAGGGGTATATGGGCCGGCTGAACATGATGTTAATATTAAAAATACTTTTGTTAGAGATGTCTTGGTATATTATTTGAGGTCCCTGCCAGAAATTACAGTGGTAGGTGGTGACTGGAACTGTGTAGTGCACCGTAAAGATGTTGAACCGAGGGGGGCGGGGTTCTGTTCGCTTGTTTTGGGTGACTTGTTGTCTGGTTTGGGGTTGGTTGATGTACGCAGAGGATGTGACTTTGGGATTGAGCATACTTTTGTGCGTAGGGGCTATGCAGCATGTTTAGATAGGGTGTATGTGTCTCGGCGGGTGGTCGTAATCAATGTGCGTGTATTGAACGTCTTTTTCTCCGACCACCGGGGAGTTTTTGTGGAGCTCGACTGGGGAGGTCTCCCGCATCGTTTTAAGGGATACTGGAAACTGAATATGCGGATGCTACAAAGTGCGGATGATAGGGAACTATTCGAGGACTTCTGGGCGTCTATGGGAGTAGACTCCTGGGAGGGATGGGATTTAGTACGACGGTGGGATGAGGTTGTGAAGCCTCGAATTAAGGATTTTTATGTGAATCGGTGTAAGGAGGCCACTCGCTTGGAGTATGGTTTTCAGAGGTACCTGGAGGGTCATCTACGACATTGTTATGCACAGGGAGAGGCATCTGGGGTTTACCCAGTGGATGAGATCGATGCTATTAAAGAACAAATCCAAGTATTGAAAAATAAGGTTTTCGATGGGGCGCGCATTTCGAGTGGGGTGGAGGAGGCTTTGTGGGGTCACAAGCCGTCTGCTTGTGTCTTACAAAGTCAGACACAAAGGCGAAAAGCGACTGAAATTGTGAGTTTAGTGGTGCAGGATGAAGTTGATGGGTATAGTGAGGGACAGGTCTTAACAACAACTGAGGGGATAAGTTTTTATGTCGATACTTGGAGTAAGATCCAGATGCAAAGTAAAGACGTGAGTGAGCATGCGATACAGGATTTGGGGAGAGGCGTACGATGCGAGTTAAATGATTATGATCGCCTTCTCATGGGTGGGCCTATATCTGAGGCAGAGGTGTGGGAGGCACTACAAGGAATGAGTAAGGGAAAGGCTCCAGGCATTGATGGCATCCCTTGTGAATTTTATATCAAACATTGGGAGGTAATACGGACTTTTATGGTTCGTTTACTCAATGCGATGAAGAAGGGGGGGGTGTTAGGTCTGTCTCAGCGTACGGCAGTGTTGGTCTTAGTTAGGAAATGTGATGTGCCGTTAGCGATTAAGGACTACCGTCCCATATCGTTGATGTGTAGTGACTTTAAACTATATGCAAAAATATTGATGAATAGAATTAAGAAAGTGTTTGATAAGGTAATCCATAAGAGTCAGTTTGGTGTGCCAGGTAGGTCAATGCATGATGGTCATGGGAATATCAGGGAGTTTGTTGAGGAATGCGGGGTGAGGGGTGGGGGTGGTGTTTTGGCTTTAGACTGGCGAGCCGCTTTTGATAGTGTGGAAAGAGAGGTTCTGTGGAAATTTATGAGATGGCAGGGTTTTGGAAATGAGGTCATCATGTTCGTTGTACAATGGAGCGGGTTTTAAAGTACAAATTAATGGCAAGTTAGGTGTTTTTGTACACATGAGCAGGGGCATTCGTTAGGGATGCCCCATGTCTCAAATGTTTTTTGCATGTATGCAGGACCCTTTTTACTGGGCTGTTTGTGGGCGGGGAATAGAGACATCGTGGGGTCCGAGTAGTGGTCGACCGACCCTTGTGGGTTATGTTGATGATACTACTGTGTTATTACGTTCACGGGAGCAATTGGGTTTTGTTGGGAGACTTGTTGACATATTTGGCAAGGCTACGGGGATGTGTGTTAATAGAGAAAAATCGAAAATTATGGAGTTGGGGGAGTGGGTGGGGGATGGGGTGGATGCAGAGGGGTGGACTGTGGTTGATCGTATCACTATATGTGGTATTCATTATATGCGGGAGGTCGATCAGATGAGGGCGTGCAATTCGGGGAGGGTTGTACATAGTGTCTTGGGGCACTTAAATAGTCTACGGCCGCGACATTTAACCCTGCATCAGAGGGCGGTGGTCATTAATGTCCTGCTTTATAGCAAAGTATGGCACGTTGCTGCACTGTATCCTCTGTTGCAGGGGGACGTCAAACGTCTTTTGCATAGAGTTTATCGATTTCTGTGGGGTTCAGGATGCGATTGGCTCGCAAGAGCGGTGGTGGAGACACCACTGCATCAGGGAGGGTTGGGTCTCATTCCTCTAGAGGCTCGTGTCATGGCATGTTACGTGAAGCGTCGTTTTCTCCGACTGGGTGGGATGCATGGCGGGTTAAGCGAATTGTATCATGACCTGCGCAGGTGGTGGAGAGGGAGGAATTTAATTTGGTGCGACGCGATGCTTCGCGTATTATTGAACATGAGGGACGTGTGCTGTGTAAAATTATGTACCTTAGAAAGGATGGGTAGGGAGGTAGTCGTGGTGCGAGTTGAAGGAATGTATCCCATGTATGCGTGGGGTGATATATGGAGGCGAGTTCAACAGTTGCGTCTGCCTGCTCAAGTACGGGAAGTGGTTTTTAAATTTTTACATGGAATCTTGCCGTCTGGGGTGGTGTTGTATAATAGGCGTTTGGAGGAAGACTGGGGTTGTCCTGTGTGCGGGATGGAGGAATCTGCTTTTCATGTTGTGTATTTCTGTGAGAGTTTAGGTATGGTACGAGAGTGGTTCAGTAGGGTTTTGTGTTTGGTAGGGGGGGAGGTTTGTCGGTACTCCGGGCGTTGAGTTTTGATGTAGGTAGGGTTGACTTGCGTGTACAACGTGCAGTGTCGTATGTTGTGGCCGATTATATTTTCGTGTCATGGGCTATAAGGCACGTTGATGGTAACAGTAGAATTAGGGTGTTAGCAGGGACGATTTATAGGACAAAATGTCGAAATAGGTTGGTATATGAGGGGAGATGGGAGAGAGACTTCCCGCCTGAATATAAAGCCTTGGAGTTACGAGATTTGAGATAGTTGTGAGTGTTCAGTGGGTAATCTAACGGGCTGGTCAGCTGTGTCTAATTGTGTTTGTCAAGTGCGTGAATGTTTTGTGTTCTCAGAGTTTATGTGCATCTCCTATGTAACGGTGATGACGAAATATCTTACGTGCTTTGTATATACTACTTTTAGGAATGTTTCTCGTCATTTATGCCTAAATTACAAGTCATTGGTGTACTTTTTGTATATGGTGTGCTTCCTAGCACAGTTGAAACGTTTTTCTTATTTCCGTTTATGCTTTATGCCGTGTCCGTGTGCTTTTCAATAATATATGTATATCATTCGCTGCCTGGATGAGGTAGAGTGCGGTCGTGCTTTGCACCCCTCTATTGTTTCCCAGACGAGCTACTCAGTCAACAACATGGCGCCAGGTGTGTGCAGGAGAGTGAATACTGTGGGCATTGAACTCATTAGTGAGGCTTTAACGCCTACGTCAGTCGATGTGTTATTGCCCAAAATTATAAGAGAGACATATGGCATCAGAGATGAGGATTTATATGGAGTGGCACTGAACGGTGTATATAGAATTTTCGTGAAAGTGCTAACTGCTCAAGTATACGAGGCTTTGGTTGATCGTTACCAAGATGTCAGCATTAACGTAACACCGGCAGTGAGGGTCAAGTTGACGGATGTATCACGACATTATTCATGGGTTAAGCTCCACAACGTGCCTTTTGAGGCTGATGAGGTAGATATTCGAAATGTATTCGAACGTTATGGAACTGTACATCTGGCCCAACCTGGCAAATGGGTAAAAGGTGCTTACACAGGATATCCTGAGGGTTCTTTTAATCTCAAGATGACGCTAAGGCATCCTATACCCTCGTATGTATATCTCGAAGAGTTTAGAACCCAGGTAATGGTAGCGTATGCGGGGCAGAGACGTACGTGCCGACTGTGTGGCGAATATGACCATATGGCGGCAGACTGTGGCAAGCGCAGTATGGCTCCTGGGCCGGCAAGGGGCGGAGCACCTGCACATGAGCACCCGATGCCTAAGGAAGAACGGGGGCAAGGAGGAGGGCGTGGTCGCATGTGGAGTGAAGAGGTAGTGGCTCCTCCTGTGGAATCGGAAGAAGGGGTGATCCATGAATCACCTGGCCCATCAACAGTGGCTCCTGGGCCGGCAAGGGGCGGAGCACCTGCGCATGAGCACCCGATGCCTAAGGAAGAACGGGTGCAAAGAGGAGGGCGTGGTCGCATGTGGAGTGAAGAGGTGGTGGCTCCTCCTCTGGAATCGGAAGAAGTGGTGATCCATGAATCACCTGGCCCATCAACAGTACAGTTGTCAAGTGAGGAGGTGCAGGAGGGCGCAGTAGTGAAGGCTATTGAGGAGGAGTTGGAGACGGTGATACAGGCTATGTTACAGTCTACGGAGGTGGAGAGTTACAGCGAACAAGAACCTGGGATCAGGGCAGGTGTGTGTGGGGAAGGGGAGGATCAGGTGGCACCTGTGGTGGACAGTGCGAGTGCCATGGAAGGACATGGAGGCGGATTAAGGGTGGTAGAGGTGGAAGTCCATTGTGCTGGCTCCCAGGACTCAGATATGGAAACTGAGGGAGCTACAAGGAAAAGGGCAGCAGCATCAGATTCGGACGATGTTCTGACGCCGGCGCAAAGGCCGGGGAAAAAGACATGGGGTTATGGTACCCAGAGTGACTCTGCGAGAGGGCCACAACAGAAGGGGGGGCTGGTTGGGAAGGAGGGGGGAGTCTGTGGAAAAGGCACAGTCCAGGGGAACGGTCTGAAAGGGAAGAATCTTGACATGAGGCGGGGAAGGAAACCTTAAACTGGCCTCAGGTGTGTAACAATAAATATTAATGGTCTGTGTGATGGTGTTAAACGGGAGTGCTTCAGGATGTTTTTGAATAGGTACAAGGTTGACGTAGCTTTTGTGCAGGAGCACAATTTTAAGCTTGGTCGTGAATTAGTGGTGCCTGGGTATTAGGCTTATGTGTTGCCGTCTGAGCGTTTAAAAGGAGGAGTGGGTGTGTTGATCAGGGAGGCGAGCCCGTTTGTACTGCATAGGAAAGAGGGGGGGAGGGGGGAGAATATTACGTGTGGAAGGATGGTGGATTGGAGAGAGAGAGTGGCGTTTGTGTGTGTATGCCCCAGCAGAAAGTGACATGAAAGTGAAGATGGATTTTGTGCGGGAGGAGCTCGTGTACTACCTACGCACGTTACCGTCTGTGGCGATTGTGGGGGGTGATTGGAATTGTGTAATTAAGAGGATAGATGTGGAACCCAGAGGAGCGGGATATTTTTCCTCAGTCTTGGGGGGCCTGCTTAGAGATCTTCAGTTACGTGATGCTTTTGGGGGAGGTCTGTGGGAGGTGGAACATACGTTTATAAGAAGGGGATATGCGGCTCGTTTGGACAGGTTATATTTATCTCAGAGGGTTTTGGTAGAGTCTTTTAAAACTATTGAGATGGTGTCTTCCGATCATAGGGCAGTATTAGTGGAGGTGGGATGGGATGCTTTGGCTCATAGGCAGGGAAGTTATTGGAAACTGAACACGATGGTTTTGGGGGATAGGGAGGGAGTGGAAGCGTTTGCAATATTTTGGGAACAGCTCTGTGCCGACAGAAGGACTGAGGAAGATGTGGTAGGATGGTGGGATAGTGTGGCTAAGTTAAGAATACGTCAATTTTATGTGAGGGAGGGCAAACACATTAATCAATTGCGGTATGGTTTGTCAAATTATTTAGAATCTAGATTACGGGATTGTTACGAGGGGGGGCGGTGGCCGGGGTGTACCTGGTGGAGGATATACACATGTTGAAGGACAGGATACGGGATTTGCAAGAAGAACGTTTTGCAGCTGTACGGGTACAGGCGGGGTTGGACGAAGTACTCTGGGGCGACAAGCCATCAGCTTGTGTGCTGCAAGGACAGAAGGTACGACAGCAAACGACTACAATACCGGGTTTGCAAGTCATATCTTCTGTGGGGGGTTTTAGAGAGGGTCAGGTATTAAGGGACACCAAGGGGATGAGTGCATATGCAGATAGATGGTTTGAGGAATACGGGAAAAGTAGTGGGGTGGATGGTGAGGTTCTTGGGAAGGTATGTGAGTATGTGCCGTGCAAACTGGGGAGGAGTGATCGGGAGGCACTGGGTGGGGTCATTGAGGAGGGGGAAATATGGAGAGCCCTTATGGACATGAGGAAGGGTAAGGCACCCAGGATCGATGGTTTACCTAGCGAATTTTATGTACAGCACTGGGGTCTGCTTAGGGGTTTCCTAGTAAGGTTAATGAATGCCATGAAAGACGGAGGTAAGATGGAAGAATCTCAGGCAACGGCGGTGGTGGTGTTGGTCCCAAAGGGTAAACAGCAGAGTACCCTTCGGGATTACCGAGCCATTTCGTTGCTTTGTGCTGATTATAAATTATTTGCGAAAATTCTTGGGAATCGGCTTAAATGTGTTGTGGGGAGGGTCGTGTTAGAGTCTCAGTTTGGGTTACCTGGTAGGTCAATGGGCGAGGGCCACGGGATTATCAAGGGGAAGAGGGGCGTTGGTGGCATTGGATTGGCAAGGGGCTTATGATAGGGTGGAAAGAAAGGCTTTGAGGGATATTCTCCTACGAGAGGGGTTTGGCGAAGAAATAGTGGGGTGGGTGGATACGTTGTACTCAAACGCGAAGGTAAGGGTGCAAATCAATGGGTGTGTGGGGGGGGGGAGTCAACATGGAGCGGGGTCTTCGGCAGGGATGTCCTTTATCACAAATATTGTTTGCATGTGTTCAGGATCCCTTTTATAGGATGGTGGAGGATCGTCTAAGGACGGGGGGGAGGGATGGTGAGCTGAAGCCGTGGCCTGGTTTGGTGGGCTATGTTGATGATACCACTATTTTGGTTAGTGAGGAGACACGGTTAGGACTTTTGGGGGGAGTTGTACACACTTTTGGGAGAGCTACTGGGATGAAGGTAAACCTGGAAAAGTCAATGACCATGGGGCTGGGAGAGTGGGCGGAGAGATTAGATTGGGAATGTGATGTTGTGCAGCGGAGGACCGGGAGTCTGAAAATCTGCGGTGTCATGTATGAGGCTGACCTGAGTGCTGCAAGGGTTAGCAATTCGAATAGGATGGTGGAACAGGTGCAGCGACGGTTGGGAATGCTGCGACCTCACCATTTAACCCTTAGGCAAAGTGCAATTGTCATCAATGTATTACTATATAGTAAAGTCTGGTTTGTTTCGGCTGTGATGCCGTTAACAGGAACGGCGATCACGAGTATTCTTAGAATGGTGTTCAAATTTTTGTGGGGTTCACGGTGCAACTGGTTGCGAAGGGAGGTAGTGACATTGCCGGTATGTAGGGGAGGGTTGGGTTTGTTGGACTTGAGAAAGCGCGTGAAATGTGTGTTTATTAAGAGGGAAGTGATGAGTGCAGGTGGATGGAGGGAGGGTCAGCTAGATAAGGTACATGCTCGCATGAGGAAATGGTATGGAGGGGCGGAAATGAAGGAATGTGAAACAGTGTTACGTGCCTTAATGTTAGCCAGGGAACCGGGAAAAGTAAAGGTGGGAACTTTGTGTAAATCGTTAGGGGGATATGTAGTGGCGCCAGTTGAAGGGATCTACCCCATGTATGCATGGGATGTAATAGGCGAAGATTTAGTAAATTAAGGATACGACCTAGGGCGCGTGAGGTTATGTACCGTTTCCTGCATGGGATTTTGCCAACGGGAGCGATGCTCCGAGATAGGAGGGTTATTGAGGGTGGGGGGTGTGGCAGATGGAGTGGGGAAGAGACTGCGTATCATGTCGTCTATTTTTGTGAAGGTTTGGAGTGCATCAGGGTATGGATGAGTAAGGTAGTGGTGAGGGTGGGGGGTCAAGGTGAGTCGGTATTGCGAGCGTTGAGTCTTGATATGAGTGGTGTGGAGGAGAGTGTGGTAAGAGGTTTAGCATATGTCATCGTGGACTACATATATGTTTTATGGGGTATGAGGGGGAAGGTGGGTGGGGATGTGATGAGAAGGACTTTGGCGGCGACGTTTTATCGAACTTTGTGTCGCAATAGAGACATTTTTGGGAAAAGGTGGGAAGAGTATTTTTCTGAGGGTTATAGAGGACTAACAATAGGGAATTTATTGGCGTTATAAGGGGCTTTAACTGCCGGGGTGAGAAGGTTGGTAAAAGGGGGGGGGTTCAGGGGATTTCAACGGGCTCACCTTCTTGGGTATGCAGTGATGTGGTTGGGTGTGATTGGAGGTACTAGTGTGTGACCAGATGAGAGGTTGTGCAAGATAAGTTTTGCTTAGTTCCCTTGATGGGGAAGGTGTAAGGAGCAGATTAAATATATAACATGTATTAATGTATAACCTATAAATTATATAACATGTATATTTCTTTGGTAGCGTATTATGTTCCACTTACACTGGTATTGCAATTGAATTTGAATTTTCTTGAGAGGGTTTTCCTTTCACTATTTCCTTGAAGCACTGAGTTATTTTTGCCTTTTTTGTAACGTGGTCCAGCATCAGTTTTGACGTAATTACCTATTATTATTATTCTTATTTAAGGTATTGTAATTTTGGTAGTCCTGTACCATTCATGGTTGTAAATAATGTTTCCTCAAGTGACATGTGTCATAATAATCCTAAATTAAGGATAATTAATGTCATGATTATTCAGGTTGGTGATGGGGTTAGTTTTCAATGTGTGTGTGTGAATGGGGGGGGGGAGGGATGATGGGTCACATGTGTTGCAGCACAGGTTTCTTAATAAGGCATATTGTAGGTCTGGTGTATTTGTTGCGAGTTGTATTATGGGTGATTGTCATTAAGCTTGGTGCATTATTGTGTTGAGGTTGTAATTTTAGGAGTTTTATTTATAGCCATTTTGTGGCCTTTGTTATTATACCTTTATTCCTTCTTAAATTGTGATATGTTTTAAAAACTTGTATATAGTAGACTGTCAGATGTTGCCTGGATTGTTTTGTGTTTATATATTGTTTTATTGATGTTGTCCTTGTTTTTTTTTTTTTTGTTTTTTTTTTTTAATTTTAAGTGAACAAGGGAATGTGGACTGTATTCATTGGTGGGGAGAGGGGACTGTAAGTAATAATGGGTAGGTACTATTATATCTATGAACCCTTGTGTACTTGTGAAACAATGTACGTACGGCAGTGTGTAGGTTGTGTTAAGTTTATTTTAAGGGGCTCATGTATGTGCTTATTCAGTAGATTGTGTAGTGAATGTTATTGCTCATCATCAGTGTCAGTGTTACATATTAATATATGTACCTATAAATATTTGTACATGAAGTTTTAAATAAAATATAAAAAAAAAAATATATATGTATGTATGCAAGTTTTCGTTTTCCTGTAAGCTGTGATGGAGCTTGAACTATATGTGGAGGTAGTATTTTTCAATGTGTCCATCTCGTCAGTGTATAAGTTCACTTATAGCTGCTGGCATTTGTGTTTTATTGAGATGTCAAATATCACAGTGTATTTTCGTTTTGTTATATTAGATATTTTCATTGTTGTGAATTGTAGCGTCATGCTGTTCCACCTTTGAACTGTAATGCCTATCCTTAGTCAATGATAATAACCCCGTGGTAGTCGCCCAAATTAACGTATTGTTGTGCACTTTAAGGCACCTGAGTTCTTAGATTAAGTCTTGGATACGTTGTGTGTTGGCAGGCGGAAGCCACGCCTAGTAATATGCCAGATGAAGTATCCCGTTGTATAATACGTGATTGCTTGTGTATGTGTGTAATTCTGTGTGCTTGTTTTGTCACATTGTTTATTTATATAGTGTTTATTTTCCTGTGTTTTGACTTTATTATTTATTTATATAAGAATCTAGGTAGTGCCTGGTATCTCGTTGACATATTATTTTATGCACCCATAACTATTTTGTACCTGAGTTTTCAATAAAATATAAAAAAAATTCTTATTGTATAGGGGTTAATTTTGGGAAGAGCATGTACTTGTTTTTAACTGAGATTGTGATGTAGGTCATTACTCTGATTATATACTGTGAAGGTTGTGAACCTTTGTCATGTGTCATAGTATGTTAACTATACAAATCTGAAAGGTTTACATAATTTATATTTTATATAGTTTATATAGTTATATTTATATTGTTTATATTATAGTAGTATGTTATATGGAAAATTTGGTGAGTGTATATGGGTAACCTCTTTTATGTCCATTACAATGTGTTGTTAAAACTTGTTAGTGTATGTTGTGTAGGATTGAGGATCCTACTGTACCCATTTTATATCTTTATTTAATATTAAGCTGTAAAGTTTTTTAAATAAAATATAAAAAAAAAATTAATTGTGGACTGTATAGATTATATTAGTTTAACTGAATGAAGGGGGGGGGGGTAGGTTACACATGGATATATCCATCAAGGAAAAACACTTGTACATAATCCCACCACCTACCAGATATTCTCTGGTGGTCACTTGATGTGGCTGGATCACCCATAACCTATCCAATTACAACATACCTAACTGGCCAGTATCAGTCTGCTATAACTAGAAAGGTTACTTAACTGTGGGTGATTGATGCTCCTTATTTCCTCCATTCACCATGTCATTTCGATGTCCTGCTACACCGACACGGTTCTTATTCCAGCAGGACGAGGTATCCGTTGGTTTGTCCCGGTTTAGAAGTCGTGACTCCATAAAGCCTTCACTATCCTCGGGACACACACACACACACACACACTCTGGGAATGGCAGTTCATATCGATTCAACGATTCCTTAACTTAGTGTTATTATCACTGATTACATTACGATTTACAAGACGGTTTAATGTCTCACAATTATTATACACATTGGAGGCCACTCCATTAAGATCTGAGACCGATGAGTGATGATTAAATCACGGGTAGTTTTCCCCGGGACACTCCATGGCGACGCGCCAGTCACCACCGGTCCTACAATTATTCACTAATTTTGCCAATTTATTACGGTGGTCCCGTAAATCATGTTCCCTCACTCTTCACCAGGAACAGTTACGACACTTCCTATTAGGAAGTGAGGCCTATATTAATCCAATTTCCTGATCCCATGTTTCACAGCTTCCTCACTACATTTAAAACACTCCCGCCTCCTCGTGCCCCAGCTCGACCTCTACCCCCGCACATCTGCGCAGGCGCAGCGGGAACCCAGTTGGTTCCATTCAAAATACAAATATCAACACATTAAACACTTATTAGGCACTATAGCTTCGGAAATCAAATAATTTCCACACTGCGGCCGGGCAGAAGTCGTTGTTAGACGACTTAAATTGCGTCTTCCTCCAGGAGACGATTCAAGCCCTCTCTAGATTGTGCTGCTGTTTTCCTAGTGGGTCTTACTACAATTTCTTCTTGAATTACTCGGTCAGTGTCTTCAATATCACTCGTGTCACTTTCCCTTAGATTTCCATCTGCACTGGATTGAACACCATTTAATTCTAAGGGAATTAATTTATTAATGGTACGCAAACTTTCCTGACCACGACACAATACTTTGACGTTTCTGACAACACCTTGTGCATCTGGGTATAATGTAACTACCTTGCCCAGAGGCCACAATGTTCGATGTTGTTCAGTATCAATTAACACAATGTCACCTGGTTGAATTTTCTGTCGGTTTACTGCCTCTGGCGCACCATAAAAGTGTTCACGTAGTGTAAGATGATATTCTTTACGCCAAAAATCGGACCAATGAGTAATTACCTTATTTAACATCTTGAACTTATCACTCAACACGGTCACGTTATTGTAATCCTCATCACTTCCCTCGGGATTATCTCTATAGATAGGTGCAGCTTCTACCCTTCGTCCGTATATTAGGTGAGAGGGAGTCAGGATCTCCGCGTCAGGAGTGTCGCTCATGTATGACAGAGGGCGATTGTTTACCCGATTCTCTGCCTCCACGAACACTGCACGGAATTCCTCCATTATTATTATAATCAAAAAGAAGCGCTAAGCCACAAGGACTATACAGCACTGCAGGGCAGGAAGGAAGCGAGGGCATCAGGTGGCAAAAGGGAGATGGATGAGTAATAGGTTACGGATAACAGCGGGTAGGGGATGGTGAAAGGGTAAAGGGCAGCAAGAGACTGAACTAGAAAGGGCTGAGGGGAGTGCGAAAAGTATCATCAGAGTTTGTGGAGTAAATCAGTCGTTGTCAAGAAGTCAATGAGAGAGTCAGGATTAAAGGAGGGTCCATCAGCAAGAAGGGAAGGTAAAGAGAGAGTAGTAGAACGAAGACGATGTTGAAGGTAAATTCTGCGTGCTCGTTGATAGAGAGGGCAGTCTAACAGAATGTGGCTAATCGATACTGGAACTTGACACTGCTCACAGAGAGGAACAGGGTGCCTCTCCATGAGATACCCATGAGTAAGACGAGTGTGAAGGCGGGAGAGAGTGGTCTCCCAACCTCGGCACTGATGACAAGAAGACGGCCAGTAACCTATGCTCGGTTTAATAGAATGAAGTTTGTTACCAAGCAGAGTTGACCAACGTTGTTGCCAACGGGTGCGAAGGTGGGTAGCTATTGCAGCAAAATAGTCCAGAAACGGAACACCTCGATAGGAAATTGGGAGGTCATGTACTGCTGACCGTGCAGCAGTGTCTGCCTGTTCATTGCCCTGTACGTCGACATGACCAGGGACCCAACAAAAAACAATATCTTTATGTTTGGTAGAGATACGGCGTAGCCAAAGTTGGATACGGAGAACTAGGGGATGAGATGTATCAAATTTTCGTATAGCCTGTAGAGCACCAAGGGAGTCTGAGACTACTACAAATGATGACACAGGCATAGATGCGATACGAAAAAGTGCTGTAAGAATGGCATATAGTTCAGCAGTAAAAATGCTAGCTGAAGATAGTAAATGTCCCCGCACGACGCTGTCCAGAAACACTGCTGCGAATCCGACGCCGTCTGAAGACTTAGAGCCATCTGTGTACACAGCGGTGGCATGAGAATGGGAGTGGAAGTGATCAAGAAAAAGAGAGCGGGAAGCCACCGTAGGCAGTTGAGCTTTCGAGCAAGGGAGTGAGAAAGAACAGACCCGAACAGCTGGAACTTCCCAGGGGGGTAGGGAAAAGTGAGATGCTACATGAACATATAAAGGTGGTAACTGAAGGGAAGACAAGAGTGAATGTAGGCGAAGAGAAAAGGGACGGAGCAAACAGGGGCGGCGAACGAATAAAGAATGTCTACTAATATCGGTGACCATTCTATAAATGGAAGGATTGTGTAGATCGTGAGAGCGTACATAGTAGCGAAGGCAATGGGCATCACGGCGATCAGACAAGGATGGAACATTCGCTTCTGTATAGAGGCTCTCAACAGGGGAAGAGCGAAAAGCACCAAGGCACAAACGTAATCCTTGGTGATGGATAGAGTTAAGGCTAGAGAGAGTAGCAGGAGAGGCCGCGGAATAAGTCTGGTCACCATAATCGAGTTTCGATAAAACGAGGGCTGAATGTAGGCGAAGCAGAGTTCGACGATCAGCTCCCCAGGAAAGATGAGCAAGGGTTTTAAGAAGGTATAGCCGGCTGTGACAAGTTGCCTTCAGAGAGGTAATGTGAGGTTTCCAGGATAACCGACGGTCAAAGAGAAGGCCTAGAAACCTGACTGTATCACGTTCGGGGATACGGGAGCCATAGAGATACAAAGGATGATCGGAGATAACAGAACGTCTAGTGAAAGTAATTTGGTGAGCTTTGGTACTTGAAAATTTAAACCCATGCGTGGTGGCCCAAGTGGAAACACGGTCGACCGCATGCTGGAGAGAAACTGCAATAAGAAGACAGTCAGCGCCTGCACAAGCAATAGCGAAGTCATCAACATAGAGTGATGACCAAATATTGGGTGGAAGAACAGAGGCCAAATCATTTATAGCAAGGAGAAACAGTGTTGTGCTCAGAACACATCCCTGAGGGACACCTTCAGCTTGGACGAAGTCCGGGGAAAGAATATTATTGACTCGAACACGGAAATGTCTGTCAGTTAAAAAGTTCTTAAGGAAGGATGGTAGATTGCCTCGGAGGCCTAAGGAATGGGCCTGGGCCAAAATATTATACCTCCAAGTTGTGTCATATGCCTTCTCAAGGTCAAAAAATATGGCAATAACTGAGTGATTATTCGCAAAGGCATTACGAACATACGTATCCAAGCGTAGTAAGGGGTCTATGGTAGAACGACTCTTACGAAAGCCATATTGACTAGCGGAGAGACTGTTGTGAGTCTCTAAATACCACATTAAACGTCGATTTACGAGACGTTCCATCACTTTGCAAACTGCACTAGTAAGAGCGATGGGGCGATAGTGAGAGGCATCATGTCCTGTAGTACCCGGTTTGCAGAAAGGGAGAACAATGGCAGATTTCCACAGCTGGGGAAGAACTCCTTGTGCCCAAATAAGATTGAAGAGGTGTAAGAGGACTACAAGGGCTGACCGATGTAAATGTTGTAACATACGAATATGAATGTCGTCAGGCCCAGCTGCCGATGATCGGCAAGCTGAGAGCGTTGCCTCCAGTTCTTGAAGTGTAAAAGGCACATTATACTGTTCTTCTCTGAGAGAAGAAAAGTCCAAGGGTACTAACTCTCTGGCAGACTTTGAGGAAAGAAACGAGGGGCATAGATGGAGCCCTCGGGAAATACGGACCAGATGTGTGCCAAGTTCAATGGCAACGTCGAGAGGGTTTGCTACATCAACACCAGCGACCCGTAGAACAGGAGCCGGGTCAGGAGATTATTTACCACTCAATTTCCTCACTTTTTTCCAGACTGCACTCATAGAAGAAGCAGAGGTGATGGTGGAAACATAGTCTCGCCAACAAGTGCGTTTAGCTTCACGGATGATACGGCGAGCGATCGCACGCTTCTGCTTAAAATCAAGAAGTCTCTCAGCGGTTCTTTTGTACCGGTACCTGCCCCATGCAGCACGTTTCAAACGTACTGCACGAGCACAAGCAGGAGACCACCAAGGCACGCACTTCTGAGAATGCCTGCCTGAGGTTTGGGGTATAGAATGAGAAGCTGCGGTATAAACTGACGTCGAGAAGATGTGTAGGAGCTCATCAATGGAGGATGAAGAAGGAACCTCACTAAAAGCAGTGAGGTGTGTGTAAAGATCCCAATTTGCCCGATCAAATTGCCAGCGAGGGCTACGGAAAGGTGGTGAATAGGAAGGAGAAGTAAGAATGATTGGAAAATGATCGCTGTCATGTAAGTCTGGTAGAACAGACCAGGTGAAGTCTAGTGCAGTGGAGGAAGAGCAGACTGATAGATCGATGCAAGAGAGAGTATGAGTACGAGGATCAAAATGGGTGGGAGTACCCATATTTAAAACATGGAGGGGTGAGAGGCGAGAAAAGCCTCCAACTGGATGCCACGTGAGTCACAATGAGACCTCCCCCAGAGGAAATGGTGGGCATTAAAATCACCAAGTAACAGAAGTGGTGGTGGTAAGGATGAAACAAGAAAGGCAAAGTCTGGGATAGAAAATGCTCGAGAAGGAGAGAGATATAAAGAACATATTGTAAACCACTTATTCAAGTGGATACGGGCTGCAGTGTAATGCAGCGAGGTATGGACAAATAGTTGACAGTACAGAATATCATTGCGTAGAAGAAGGGCACTTTCATTAAAGGTCCCATCTGAGAAAGGATCCGAAGAATACAATAAATTATAGCCTGAGATAGGTTGGAAAACAGCCGAGTGTAATTTTGGTTCTTGTAAGCAAGCACCAACAGGGGAAAACCTGGAAAGCAACATCTGAAGCTCACCCCAATTACCCCTGAGGCCGCGAATATTCCACTGTAAATAGGCCGTGATTGGCAATGAAGAAAATATCAGGAATCTGTAGGTAAAGGCACCTACGGACTAGAGGGGTTAGAAAAGTCAACGTGTGGTGGCATTGGAAGACGTTCAAGTAGCGAAGGAACGGAGCGTTGCGAAGAATGGGGTTGTGAAGATGGAGGAGAGGGAAGAGAAGGAACAGGAAGTGAATCAGTGTCCATTGAAGGTTTAGTCTCTGCAATATATTCTGAAATGGCTTCAAGTGTTTCTGAATTCAAAGACGTATGGGAGACCAAATTGGAGATAGAAGGAGGAGGGTGAGTAAAGATTGGGACAGTAATGGACTGTACCAAAGTAGAGGGGGAGGGAAGAGTGTAAGGGACTGGAGATGAAGTGTGGGGGGGGACAGAAGAGGCAGAAACCTGGGAGGTGGCAGAAGAGGGAGAAACTTGGGAGGGGATGGGGGTGGAAGGCATAGTACGAGGAGGAGGGTGAATCTCCACACTTGTAATAGAGCCAGAGAGAGGGGAAGAACTAGGTACAGAGACTGGAAAGGTAAAGTGTGGAGGTGGAAGAAGGGAAGGAAGGGGCAAAGAAGATTTGAGCAATGTGGATTTTTTGGACTTCTGAGTAGAGGGGCGATTGGTATTAGGTGTCGTACGAGGTCTTGTCGATACTGGGGCTTGTGAGGAAGGACGTGAAGATGTGAGAACAGACTGAGTTGTAGTCGGGACGTCAGAGCCAAGGACAGCAAAAGGATTAGATGCCGTAGTGGCTATGGGAGGGGTAACAACAGAGGAGGCTGCAGAAGATGGGACCCCAGAAGTGGGGGGATGTTTGGAAACACGAGAATAAGAAACACGGGGTAGTCTCCCTTGGAGGCGGAGATGAGTAACTGCCATAGCATAAGGGAGACCTTCTGCCTCTTTGAGGCAACGGATTTCACGTTCATTTAAGTAGACCTGGCAACGGCGGGAGTACGAAGGGTGAGCTTCATTACAATTAAGGCAAGATGGAGGTTGACTGCAAGATGTATTAGAATGGTCGTCAGCACCACAGACTGGGCATTCGGCCATAGATCTGCAATATTTCGCTGGTTGACCAAAACGCCAGCAATTTCTACATTGTTGCGGTGTAGGTATCACCTTTCGAACTTGTAACCGATGTCCCACGACATATACAGAGGACGGGAGTTCTCGGCTGTCAAAAGTTAAACGAGCCACATTGCAAGGGTAACGTCTCCGCCCCCGGGCAGGAAGGACATAAGTGTCTACTTTGAGGATTGGGAGATCCTGGAGTTCCAGCTGTTCAAAAATGTCATTGACACATGACTGGAAATTCTGTTGGACTATGGTATGGGGCAGAATGACAGTACCACTACAAGAATTGAGAGAAAGATGTTTTTCAATAGTGACAGGAGTAGAATCGATATTCGAAAGGAGAGAAAGATCATGAGCTTGGGCAGCATTCTGGACAGTGACAATGCGCATACCGCTCTTGAGAGCATGAAATGAAATATCTCTACCAACATGATGCAGGAGCGCTTTGCCAATACTATGGTCAGAAAGGTAGGCAGAAGAAGTCGGTCTTAAAGTAAAGAATTTAGTCCATTGTGTGGTCCGAAACTGAGCGTGGAGAGGGAGTGCTTGACGTGTCGGTCTTTTCCGAGTAGAATGGGAAGGTAACGAAGGAGCATCATCAGGAGATTGACGTTGGCGTTTAGGAGTAGGACCGGAGGTGGTCCGGCATGAAATGGGCGGGCGATTCGAAAATTGCCGTACCGTAGAGGGAGAAGCCGGAAGCATAGTCAAAGGAGAGCGGAGTTCAGACAAATCGAAGGAGTCAGTCGAAGCCCCGGTACCTGAAGTGGGTGAGGAAACAGCACCAGCAAGAGGTACAGGGGCATCAGGAGTGCCCGAAGAGTGGTCTAAACACAAGGCAGGGTCAGAATGGGGTGCGGTATCAAGAAGGGGCCCGGGGGTAGTGGGTTCATGGACTAGGGCTGCCATGGTTAGGTTACTCCTTTGCTTTTTGTTTTTAAGAAAAAAAAGAAAGAAGAAAAGAAAATAAAAATAAAAAAAAAGAATAAAAAAAGGGGGGGGGGGGCGGGGAGGAATAGTTCCCAGGAGGAATGAAAGGGCCGGAAATCACCCTCCGCGCCCAAGAGGACCTCAACACCGCTAGTAGCGCAGATGCAGCATGGAACCCATGCCATACCCTACCCTTCATGCCAGTAAACCAGCAATCCGGGATAGCAACCTCACATCTGCCGAGCTACCTCGGTGGACAAAAGAGAGGGCGGCCGGATATCCGCCACAAAGCATACCTCCTTCAGCCACCACCCCCGGAATCTGAAAGGTGGCTTCCAGAGATACACCCGTCGCCTGAAAGACACCCAAAGCTACTCCGGGATACCGGAGAGGGATTGGGACATCCCCAGGCAATCCAGATTCCACGGCAAACTACGCCACCGCCAAGAACCTCAACGGAATGGGATGGACCCCTGTGTCCTTTCCCCTACCTAGGAACTAGCATGCCTGTGGGAGAAATCCCAAAGGCCAAAAGAGGAAGGGCAAAAGGGAGGGGTGAGGAGGAGGAGGAGGAATGGAAAAAGGGGAGGATGGGGAGGATGGGATAGGGGAGGGGAGAATGGGGGGTAATTAGGTTCGGTCTGAGGAAGAAGACCGACAGGGCTAATTCCTCAGACCAAGAGCCTCTTCACCACGCCAAGGAGCCCCCCTTGAAGAGGGGAATTCCTCCAAATTAATTCTCTTCCTGTGTAGCATCTTACGACGACATCTTTTCACTGTACCTATCATTCTTTCGTACAGTCCTCCCTGCCAAGGGGCTCTGGGAGTAATAAATTTCCAGACACACCCTCGCTGGGTCAACAAAGACTGTACATCATCACTCTTATTTAATTCCATCAAGTGTTGAGCACCCGCTACAAAATTGGTGGCATTATCTGAGATCATCAATCTTGGACAGGATCTCCTAGCTGCAAATTTCCGGAACAGCTGTATGAACTGTTCTGCAGACAAGTCCTGAGCCACTTCTAGATGAACAGCCCTAGTAGCTGTACAAGTAAATAGACATACATACACCTTCAAGGGAACACCATCTGAAGTACCTGTTAAAATGACTGGCCCACTATAGTCCACTCCGGTCACATCAAATGGTTTTACCTACTGCACGCGTTCCTTGGGCAATGGTGGAAGACCTGGGTACATGTAGGTTCTAGCATCCACCCGGCGACATATTACACACGACTTGATAACCCTTTTTACACTTTGCCGTCCTTGTGGAATCCAGAAGGTTTCCCGAATACAGTTTAAGGTATCCTGTACCCCACTGTGCATCACGCTATTATGGGCATTAAAGACAATCAAGGTTGTCAGGTGATGAGTTTTGGGCAGCAAGATAGGGTGCTTAGCATATTCCCCCATTTCAGCATTTTGTAACCTGCCTCTGCACCTAATTACATCATCCTCTAAATGCAGCCCCAGCTTTTCTATTATTGAGCCTTTCACAATTTTTCCGTCCATCATTAATTTAATCTCATCCCTGTAGGTTTCTTCTTGTACCCTCTGTAGCCAGTATTTCAGGGGATGGGGAAAATTATATGAGATATTCATCTTACCTATAAATTTAAACACTAACCTTGTCACGCTAATCAGCTTGGGTAAGGAAGAAAACCTATTCATGTCAATGGCTAAGGAGGGACTACTGACTGGAGCGGTGCTCACCGTAATTTCGACAGGAGCAATATGCGCCTTTTGCACCGGCCAGTTAATTTTGTCCACCAGCAACTTGGCCCTTTAAACCACGATAAAGCACTCACAAATTTTTCATAAGTCAAACCTCGAGACAAGAAGTCAACCGGATTCTCGTCACCAGGAATGTGATTAAAGGTTAACATATGCTGACCCAAACTGTTTTATTTCTCCTGCATTTTTTTTTTTTTTTTTTTTTTTATATATTTTATTTAAAAAACACAATACACATTATACATGTATGCTATACATACGTCACATAAACAAAGACATGTGAACCATTAAATAATAAAAACAAACAAATCCACATTCCCTATCCCAGCACTAAACTTATATATAAGAAACACACGTTCAACTTTAAATGTTTGATACCCCCCAATAAATGCCGAACATACATGTAACTACAGTAAGGACAACCCACACCTGAACATACAGGTGGGTTTATTATATCCATAAAATACAACCAGTATCTTATAACACAAAAGGCTATATAATCCAAAGAATGTCACACTTATTTACATTGTACATGAAAGTTTATATACAAAGACATTCTCATATAATCCAGTTCATTGCCCACTCATTTACTTACAACAAATACAAGAATGTTTAAGAGTTTAATAAAAGAACTATACTGGATATTAACAAAATCCTCTATCACACAATCCCAGTACTTAAAATAACACTATAGCTGATAGCCATATTACCACCAGTTACACATCCAACAACATGTCCTACAAAACCCCTCCTTTTACAATAATTAATAATGCCAGTGCAGACAAAAATATTTACATGCACCGTTCTAAGAAATACCTTAAGTAACCTAACAATTAGGGTTATACCCCTACCTCATTAAACCTTAATGGGAATTTACCAGAAGTTGGTGATGCATGAACAAAACAAAACACAAAAATATAAAAGTACATAGGAAAACAGATATGGACATTACATTGCTATACACACACACCTGTATAAGCGGAAGAATATACACCCACAATATTTAATATCAATAATAATAATGCATCAACCTTGAACTTCAAACTGTCATAACAACATTGTATAACATGGAGTTTATACGTAAAATATAAGAGAATACATTACATGCTACCTCATCTTTAAACCCAGGTTATGTAAATATTTAATATAATCCAAGACTAGAATTATCACATTGAAACATGTCAAATTGGTTCTCCCCACACAAGGACGGGGCAAGAAACCCCCTCAATGAAGACTATACAGGCACTCCCCTACAACTAACTAAATCCTAGCTTAAGATCAAACTTGTTAATGACTGGACATAAGATCCTAATCTCCCTATCTGAAACACAAATTAAACATCCTTGACATAGTAATATTCACTACATGAATGTGTGTAAAAGTATTACAATCCTTGTTCTATATAGGAGTACAGCTTTTAAAGGAAAGTACTTTTTTATTATTATTATAATCAAAAAGAAGCGCTAAGCCACAAGGGCTATAAGGAAAGTACTTGCAGCTGCGTGTTTAAAACTACAAAAATACAAGCATCATCCCATACTAACGTACACTTGACATACAGTGTTTCCTTGTTTTATTTTAATTTTTTAACACATCTCATATTAATAAAGGATTACTAGAATTCACTGGCAGTATCATTTTTGTACATGTTCAGTCCTGCATGACATAAAACACCATAACAGCTGCGTAAGCCACCTATCCTTGACAGTGAGTGTAATAAATATACCCAAACCAAAATATGTAATGTATGACGTTCTAGGTGTTACTGAATGGAACCATGGTACTGAACGCAAATATAAAATAAACCTCCAGGAACATAACCAGTTCACGAATGTATGCTCTCACTAGCTCACTCTCTCATCACCTTCAACACTACTAGCACAACCTTACACCCCCCCTCACATTAAAGGAGACCCGTCCCTTGCCCCCCCCCCTGTTCCCTGAGAAGTTGTGCTACAGTGAGATTACGATAACCTACCGAAAAACTTGATTCCCATCTCCCCCCATATATTAATCTATTCCTACACCTTGTCCTAAAGAACCTTGCTGCTAATGCTTTTATCCTCAACTGCCCTTTAATCTGCCTCATTCCCAAAGAAACATGCAAATAATCTGCCATAACATACATCAAAGCCCTCTCCACTTCACTTGCTACCCCACTAACATCCATCAACAAACATATAAGAAAAGACCAACTCCCCCCCCCCAACAACCTAATAACCCCCGCCATCCAGACTCTCACCACGCCCAAAGATGAACAAAAATATACCACATGATAGGCAGTTTCCTCCTCCCCACAGAATAAACATGTTGCCTCTCTCACCAACCCCATTTTATGCAACATTTGCTTAGATGCAACCACACCCATGAGAAAACGGTATACCATCTCCCTGACCCTTGCTGGTATCCTAAGCTTCCTGAACTCCCCCCATATGACCCTCCAGTTATACATGGGGTATACTGCGACCCCCTGCAATACACCCCTTCCCCACACCACACCCACCACTGTGTTTACCTTCAAACTTTTAACCTGCCCCACTGTCAACATGAATCTTATTACATCTTCACACTTTCTCAAATCCCTGCCACACCACCAGTTTCTAGCATCCCTCATCACCCTATCCACCCTAACACCCCTCTCTTCCCCCACCCTTAGATACCTCTGCTTAATATATAATGCCATTACCCTAGGCCCTAAGGCCAACAAACCTAGTGCCCCCCGTTTCACCTCCGTCATGACCACATCCTTGGACAACCAGGCCCTCCCAAACCCCCACACAAACCTCAACACCCTCCTCTGTATTTCCTGTATATCCTGCACCCTCAAAGGGAACACCTCCGCCACACCCCAGACCTTACTATACACCACCGAGTTAATTACCAACGCCCTCTGCTGTAACGCCACTTCACTAACCCTCAAACCTTTTAACTTGCCTATAACCCTACTCGTGACTGTTTCTGAGTTAATCCTCCTACATTCCTGCAACTGCTTCATATACCATATCCCACACACCCTAATTCTGTCACAAACCGTCCATCCCATCTCCTCCCCCAATCTCCCCCCAACCCATGTTCCTACCTCCAATGACCTAGACTTTGCTAAATTAACTGCCATTTCTGAAACATTCGCAAAACTCCTTATCACCTCTCCCACCCTTCTTAAAGCGTCCCCACTCGTAACTAACACAGTTGTGTCATCCACATAACCTACTATTCCCTTCATGCTTCCCCCCCTACCCCCCGCAATTCCTCCTCCACAGCCTCAAAGAAAGGATGTTGCACACATGCAAAGAGCAACTGCGACAGCGGGCAACCCTGCCTTAATCCCTGTTCCATCATCACCGCCCCCCCAGCTTTCCATTAACCTGCACCCTCATGACAGCCCCCTCATATAGAGTGTGCACCCACCTCACTACCCCCCCTCCAAAACCCAATTTCTCCAAACAGCCCCACAAAAAGTCCCTCTTCACGCAGTCATAGGCCTGAGCCCAATCCAAGCCAAGGACGCCCCCTCCCTGGCAGTTCTCTATAAAATCCCTTATCCCACTGTGCCCATTCTTCATAGTCCGTCCCGGTATCCCATACTGCCCCTCATGTATGCTATTCCCAATCACCTTCTTTAACCTGTTACCCAATACCTTCGCAAAAATTTTGTAATCTGTACACATTAACGACAACGGACGATAATCTCCCAAACCCTTCTCCTCCCCCCCCTTCTTTGGCACCAAAACAACAACCCCAGTTCTCTGTGTTTGAGCCATCCTACCACGTTTCAACATATAATTCAGAACCGCCACTAGGCACTCCCTCAGATCCTCCCAATGTGCTCTGTAAAAATCATTAGATAACCCATCTATTCCTGGTGCCTTCCCCTGACTCAACCCATTCACCACCTCCCCCACCTCTGCCCCCGTAATGCCTCCCTCCAACATTTCCCGATCCCCCTGCCCCAAACCCTGATGTACCCCTATAGCTCTAAATGTGTCTAACCCTACCACCCCTCCCCTTCTCTTCCATTTCTCCGTAAACCAATAATCAGTATGCCTACTGATAGAATCTGTGTCAGAGAGACCCTGTCCCTGCACATAACCCTCCCCTCCCTCCACGACAATATGTGCCACGGTATTCCTCAACTGTCTGTCCTTGAATTTTTGAGTACATGCCCGGTTGGCTTATCACCTTTTAGTACGTGCTCCAATCCTGCCCTGACCCTGAGTGCATCAAAACGTTCATTATGCATCTCCACTAAACGACTTCTAAGTTCCCCATAACTCCTCCCACACCTTCCCTACCCCCCCATAACAATCATTCAACTGGCCCTCTAAATAATTCTGCAATCCAAACCTCCAGCATGCCCGTTCCCTGCCCCTCTTATTAAAAAATCCTGCAATCTGCACCTTTGCCTGCAACTCCCACCAATCTAGCAAATCCACCCCCTCATCCCTAGCCTCCCAAAATCCTTTCCACCATGTCTGAAAGGACCAACTTTGATCTTCCTCCTGTAAAAGCCTCACATTTAATTTCCAATAACTCTGATATATTCTCGGAATACCATCCACCCGAAGGTCAGCCAACACTGCTCTGTGGTCAGATAAACCCACGTCTACTGTTCTAACCCTCTCCACTCCTATCCCCTGCCTCACATAAATCCTATCCAACCTTGCCTCATAACTCCCCTGTACATAGGTGTGCTCGACCTGATGCCCCCCCTGCCGACCACATCTACGACCCCGACATCATGCAATGCATCCCGTAAGACACCCAACACGCACCCCGCCCCCCTAGGTATGACGTCTGCCTGCCTAATCACACAATTCCAATCACCTCCAATTATCGCGATAGCAGGTAAACCCCTGAGATAGTATAACAATACGTCCCGAACAAAGTCTGTTTTTATCCTCATGTTACCAATCGCGGGCAAATAAACTCCCACAAAATATACCCTGCTCTCCCCCCACCACCCATCCACCCGAACATGACTCGCAATGGACTGGTCTCCTTTACTAAAACAGCCACTCCTCCCTTTAAAAGCATTGCCATGCTTACAAACAACTTATATCCTCTCAATCACAACTCACTACCTGACTTATGGTTATGCTCCTGTAGGAAACAAACATCCACGTCATACCTTTTGAGGAACCACTCCAACCATACCCTTTTTACTTCAGTCTTTAGGCCATTAGCATTTATTGTTACACACCTGAATGGTCAAGGAAGGCGGCTTACCTCTGTGCCCATGTGGCTTGCTCACACTTCCCTTCAAGCTGCTCACACTTTCCTTACTACTCTTTTTAATAAGACCCCCTACCCCCCCTGTCCCTCCCCCCCAATTTTCCCTGTACTCCCCCCCCTGTAGGGGATTTTCGTACCGCCTCTGCCCATACCTTCTTACCTGGTCTTTGCGCAGGTGTTAAAATGTCGTCCAATTCAGTCAACCCTGCTGGCCGCTTCCTAGAGCTGCCTCCCAAAGACATCTCTTCCTCAGGTACATCCTCCCTGTGTACCTCTGCCACCACAAGTGTATCCTGTCCACTATTCCCTGTTTCTCCCTTCTTCTCACTCAGCCCTTGCAATCGCTGCCTATCACTGGTCCGTCGATCCATGTCCTCTCCTACCAAAGTCTCCTCCAAGAATTCCTGAAGCTCAGACTCCAAGGACACCTCCTGTGTCGACTCCGCCACTTCCTCCACCACCACAGGCGTTGGAGTAGGATTTCCATCCTCCACCGGGAGGGTGATTCACGTCCCCATCTGTTCTCCTTCTCCACCTCCTCACTCCATAGAGGAGTCCCAGTTTTCGCCGTCACCCCCACACTCGTCTGCTGGACCTCCTCCACCGGGGCTGGCACCCCTGGGGCAACTCTTCGTGCACATTGCGCCGCTATATGTTCATAAGAGTTGCAAAGACGACACGTCCTCCTTTGTCCCGCATAAGACACATATACCTGATTTCTGTTGCCTGTCAACATCACATACGAAGGTATAGGCTTCTTTAATGTTATCTTGATGTTGTATGAACCTTCCGGGAGGCCCTCATATGGTCCATCCCGCCATACCCCTCCTCTAGCCTCATGAATGACTCCATAATTGCTGAAAACGTCCTCTATACCAAACTTGGTCGCCTCAAAGGGTACATTTCTCACCCGTACCCACGTATAGTAAGTAGACACGTCATGCATACACACATCCATCGTCGAGTTGAGGCACATTCGGCGTTCCTGGTACTCCTCCACCACACTGCTGTAGAAACTGGCCCTCAGAAACTTCACAAATACTCTTTTCATCCCGTTAAGGGCCACACCATACAGTTCCTCGTTAGGGATGCCATATAGATCCCTAATAATTGCAGGAAGAAGTACGTTCATCGTAGCAGGGCTCAGAGAACCCCTTAACAGCTCAATGCAGACTGTGTTAATCCTCCTGCCGGCGTAATCCGCCATGTTTGATCAGTGAAAACTGCGCAGAAACCAGGTGAAGTGGGAGCTACTGCGCAGCCCGTCCGCACGGCCCAACAGCGATGCGAACAATTCCCCTGCATTTGATTGATTTCAGCGACTCTGTTTTGTACATACACAATCTTACTGTTACCATTACGAATCCATTGTAAGGATACCTCATTATCAGACGAAATTATGGTGTCGCTGATATTTATCTCTCGCAATTTATTTCTTATATAATTGGCTAATTTGACACCTACATATATGGCCGTTAATTCCAACTGAGGTAAGGTACGAGATTTGATTGGAGCCACCCTAGCCTTAGACATAACAAGAGAAATGGCACTATTACATTGAAGGTAAGCGACTGCTCCATATGCTAATTTCAAAGCATCGCAAAAAATGTGGAGTACATTTTCTCCATCTTGACTGGCCATATTACGTGGGAACTCCAGCATTGGTAATTTTACATATTCACCTATTACTTCTTCCCACCTTTCAACAAATTCCTCAGGTAGGGTTTCATCCCAAGCACACTTAAGCTTCCATGCTTCTTGTATCAATAATTTTCCTCTTATGGTAAGTGGGGACACTAAGCCTAGTGGATCGAAGCATTTTGAAACTTCCACAAGTAAGACTCTCTTGGTTAATTTATTGGGCATGCTGTAGTTATTAGACTTTAACGATAACAAGTCTCTCTCTGTGTCCCAAGTCAGTCCCAGCACATTACTATATTTAGACACTTCAACTCCAGGGATGTCTTTATTTATTTGAGCCCTTAAACTTTTTTTTATATTTTATTTAAAACTCAGGTACAAAAAATATATGGGTACATAATCAATATGTAACAAGATACAAGCAGTAAAACGATAATCTGCAGTGACTACACAAATACCAAAGAAGCACTTATATAATGACATCAGAATTGGCTGCTGCACTCCATACACTACTTTTATGTACTGTGCTTCACGTGAAAAGATGGTCTTATAATAAAAACGATAGTCCTACCTAGTAATGCTTACTCCCCCCCCCTTGAAAAACATACCACTTTCACCTTAGTATACTCATTGACATCTCTTATACATTTATTAGAGCATTAAGGACATCATTGACATGTATAAACACAATCCAGCCATCTAAAAGGCTGACTATAATACAAGGAATGTCTGAACATGATGGCACACATCCACTAATGAAACCAATCCACACCCTAACCCTCATATACATTCGCGACCTAGCTGCCAGGGAGTGTGGACGTGCCTCATACCTCTCTGCTGACAGTCTAGCAAGCTATCCGGTGACGTCATGGTATTCAGCGTGAGGAGGCGGGTGAATACCGTTGGTATACAGCTTGTTCGGGGGGCGATTACGCCTGAGAATGAACAAGTTTTGCTACCTAAGATTATCCGTGACACTTATGATATTGCGGACAAGGATTTGTACGGTGTGGCATTAAATGGCGCATACCGGATATTTGTAAAACTACTCTACGAGCCAGTGTACGAGCAGCTGGTTGAGCAGTTCCAAGATCTCTGCGTAGATGTGTCCCCTGACGTGCATGTGCGTATGGTGGATGTCTCTCGACAATATACGTGGGTGAAACTGCGCAATGTGCCCTTCGAGGCCGATGCAACGGATTTCCGCAGTGTTTTCAGAAGATACGGAGTGATACACATGGCTAAACAAGGCATGCGGGTGGCTGGGGCGTATGTTGGTCTCCCAGACGGTTCGTTTACCCTCAAGATGTCTCTACGCCAGGCCATACCATCGTATGTGTACCTTGATGACTTCCGTACACAGGTCATGGTGTCTTATGCTGGTCAACGACGGACGTGTCGCCTCTGCCGTAAATATGATCATATGGCAGCAGAGTGTGGGCAGCGCGGGCAGGCCAGAAGGCAGGCCGGTGGATCAATGAATGACGATGGGCAGGAGGCTCCCATACGTGGACGAAAAGGAGATGGTGGCCACGGTCGGCTTTGGAGTGAGGAGATTGAGGAGCCAGTGGTGGTGTCGAATCTGGAGCTGTCGTCTCTCGAGTCACCTGCATCGCCGGTGGTACAGCAGGCTTCCGGGGAAGACCAGGTGACGGTGGAAGTGGAGGACTTGGATGCGACAATAGCGTCTGTTTTACATACCATGTTCTCATCTACGGATGTGGTCTCCCCGGCTGTGACGACGGCCAGTCCAGAGATCGTGTCTGTGGCGGTCGAGCAGCAGCAGAAGGAGGTTGATGGTGCTGGTGGGGCTGGCGGGGACGTGGTGACCCCTCGTCAGAAGGCGGAGACGAAGGTGGTGGTGGAGGTACATCGTGTGGACGATCCGGTCACAAACATGGAGGAGGATGCTGGGACGAGGAAGAGGGCTGCAGCATTGTCGGACTCTGACGACGTCCTGACGCCGGCTCAATGAACAGGGAAGAAAGCATCGGTAGATGGGGGGCGGTGTGCTAGTGGAGGTGAGCAGCGACAGCAGGTGGTGCCAGGTGGCACGGGTGTCGTGCGTGGAGAGCATGGCAAACGTGGCCCCCAGGGCCCAAGTGGGCATGCAAAAGTACAAGTGGGGCAGCGAGGGAGGAAACCTTAGCCAGGTGTGAGGGGGGTTTAGACAGGGGCGAATAGTCGTGGAAGGTGTGATGAGGTCTGCTGCTTGATGGCAGCGATGGTTAATGGCGTGTGTGTCTGGGGGCACCAGATAGCGTGCTCCTTGAGAATGGGGCATGTGCCCAGTGTTAGGATGAAAGTGGCTTGATATGTGCTGTTCAGATGTGTCTGCAAATTGTGGAATGTGAGTAGTGTTAGGTTCTGGTTAGAGGTGTTGCTGCCTGCGCCTGTGTGCGCCTAAGGTACGCTGGTGCGGTTGAGGTGGCGTATGCTGCTGCTGTGTGTATGAATCTTGGACTATATGTTGTATGATAGTGGGTGGGGTCTGTATGGTGGAGGTTTGAGGAGCATTCTTACGTTCTATGTCAAGTATTAGGTATGTATTTTATACCTATGCATACACAATGTATAAAAACACTGGTAGTGTTACTTGTGCAGGACCTGCTGTTATGAGGCCTCTTGTATGCACAAGGACAGACCCTTTGTAATTACTTGAGGATATTTGTGAAATGGGGGTATATACATGTACTGTATCAATGTGTTACGATGTTGTATTCTTTTTCTTTACTGTATAATTTTTAGGTTTGGTTGTGAATAGGTTTGGGTGGGACATGCAAGGGGGGGGGGTTGAGGCTTCAAACACGTTTGTGTTGGTGATAATTTTTAGGATAGGTGTCTTTCCTGTAGTGAAATACTTATGTGTGCTACATGCCTTTTATGTTGTAGCAATGTAATGTTTGTTGTGATATATATCTAAACCATGACTCTTGTTAGTACACTGTTCAGGCAGTCTTGTGGTCGTTTAATACACTTTGTGGACAAGCATGACAACTGTTATATTAATGTATATATGTCAATATCTCCGTGAGCTGTGGTAAACCTGTTTAATTTAGAATAGGGGGTAAAAGGGGGGGTGTTGGAAGCCACACGGAGTTGTGTGGTTCATTAGGCGATGGAAGGTTATCACATCAGTTGCCGGATAGGTCTTGTATTTTATTTATTAACTGTTCTGTACTGTTTTAAATAAAATCTTGCTTAACATAGGTGCATGGGATATAATGCTTAGGGGATGAGGGACAGTTTGTGTCAGCATTAAGTTAAACGTCTGTGTGCTTTTGACAATGAAATTTATAATTCTGTTTAAGAATTGATACTGTGTTCTTTTATCTATTTAATGTATTGTATTGTTTGAAATAAAATATAAAAAAAAAAAAAACCCTCATATACCCCATGATAACAATCAATATCGTGCACGGTGGTTGGTTTAATACACTACCGCTGACTCTTCAACCCCCCCCCCCCACATGCCTAGTAACTGTGTCTGCCGTCACCACTCATAACCTCCATCAGTCATTGAATTTAAAAATACATTAAAATACAATAACAAAGGAATATGAGAACCCCTTATCGTCCCCGCCACAGAAAAATAAAAAATTTTACATTTTCTAAATACATACTGCTGATTCATCTTTGTGCTTACAAAATATCCCCCATCACCTATGATTTTTATCTCTTTACTCCAAAGATAAAAACCAGATTATACATTTCATCAATCAATTATATTACAATAAGCATAATATCAATACTTATCATCCGACTAATAGGTGTACATTGTTATCACCCTGAGTTCCATGAAATTTACATAAGAATTAATACATATATTGACAATCCTCACAATCCTTCCCGTCTTCTAAATACAGTGTACATATATCCAATGACATTTCGTTATAATCCAATCATATTTACTTTACACTTCCCCTTTTCCCCAGTGCAAGATAAATGCCACTTGCACTAGACGTCACAACACCTTACATTTGTTCACTTAAAAAGTATAAAAATGATTCGCTGCCTGACCACGGTGGAGTGCGGTTGTGCTCGGCACCCCTCTGCTGTTTTCAGTACATCAACAACCATTGAGTAGTGAGGACGTACGCTGCTCATTTTGGGATATCAAAATGGCTGAACATACAGTACGAAGAGTAAATACTATCTGCATAGAGCTGGTTCGTGGTACGTTAAGTGGAGATATGATGAACGTACTTCTCCCTAACATCATCAGGGACACATATGGTATCCCCAACGAGGAATTATATGGCGTTGCTCTTAATGGTTTGACAAGAATCTTCGTGAAATTTCTTAGAGCCGGCTTCTACACAAGAATTGTCGAGCAGTACCAGGAACAACGCATGAGTGTGAATTCAGCGATGGATGTTGTGTTACATGATGTTTCTAAGTACTTCACATGGGTGAAGGTACGGAATGTACCCTTCGAGGCCACGGCGTATGGCCTACAGGAGTTTTTTCGCAGTTATGGGACAGTGCATTCTGCAACCATGGGGGTATGGAGGGATGGTCCATATGAAGGAATGCCAGAAGGTTCTTACACCCTTAAAATGTCTTTAACAAGGCCTATACCATCCTATGTAACGATGACCGGTTGTAGAACACAGGTACTATGCGGGTCAGAGAAAAACATGTCGTCTGTGTAGCTCTTATGAGCACATGGCGGCCCAGTGTCCTAGGAGGCGAGCTCCTCGAATTCTGGAAACGCCGATTGTGATTCAACAGTCGTGTGATTTGGTGCCTGGCTCTGTTGCCTCGGGAGGCCGGAGGTCTGATCTCTGGAGCGAGGAGGTTGACCGGGAGGTGGCGGTGGCGGAGACGTGTGTCACTCTCCCAGGGGAGTCAGGGGAGTCAAAGGTGATATCTGAGGAGTCTTTTGTCCAGGAAGCTTCGACTCAGGAGGGTTTACTGGCAGATGTGATCAAGGACTTTTTGGATGGGGAGGAGCCCGGTGCAGAAGGTGTCCTCAGTTTATGTGAAGTTGGAGAGCTGGAGGGACAACAAATTGTGGAGAAAGACTTGAGTAAGAAAAGGCTGGAGCGTGTGGTGGCCGTGGAGGTACACCAGGAGGATTCGTCTGAGGGTGAGATGTGTGTAAGTGGAAGTTCTAGGAAAAGAACTGCGGCATCAGAGATAGACGAGGTTATTACCCCAGGGCAGAGGCCGGGGAAGAAGTCATGGGCAGCGG
This sequence comes from Cherax quadricarinatus, assembly GCF_038502225.1. NCBI lineage: Eukaryota > Metazoa > Arthropoda > Malacostraca > Decapoda > Parastacidae > Cherax > Cherax quadricarinatus. The sequence goes on from NC_091386.1 coordinate 8,773,468, forward strand.
TTGTGGAGCCGATGCCACATAGTGGTAGAGGTGCACCTGAGTTGCACAGTGGGAGAGGGAGGGGGGAGGTGACTGCACAGGATAACTCGAGTGGCAAAGGAATACGTAATGTGAAAAGTGCAGCGAGTAAATCCCAGCGGCATAGGGGAAAGCCGCCCCTTCTATAATTTTCAGAAGTGTCACGCTTAATGTTAATGGACTTAAGACTGAGGTTAAGAAAGTTTGGTTGGAGTGGTTTTTACGGCGGTTTGATGTAGACATTTGCTTTTTGCAAGAGCATAATCATAGGGCTGGTTGTGTGTTGAGGTTAAAAGGATATCGGATGTATGTTACCAGTGGTTTGCAATTGAAAGGTGGGGTAGCAGTGGCGATAAAGGAGACCAGCCCCTTGCGTGTCATCGGCTGGGAAGAGGGGGGGTGGGAGGGTCGTGAGGGTGGATGGTGTCTGGGGTGAGAGTCGAGCAAGTTTCGTAGGAGTTTACATGCCAGCAACTAGTAATACCAGGGTAAAAGTAGATTTTGTCAGGGAGGTACTGATGTATCACTTGAGAGGTTTGCCTGCTATAACAGTAATTGGAGGTGATTGGAATTGTGTGATTCGGAGTGGTGATGTCGAACCGAGAGGGGCAGGTTGTGTGTTGAGTGTTCTGAGGGATGTATTGTGAGATATTGGGGTTGTAGATGTGGTGGGGAGGGGGGGATACCTAGTGGAGCACACGTTCATCCGTAGGGGATATGAAGCGCGATTGGACAGAATCTATATTAAGCAGGGAATAGACGTTGTGAGGGTGCAAACCCTTGACATGGGGTTTTCTGATCACAGGGCGGTAATAGCAGATTTGATGTGGGATGGAGTGGTGCGTATTTATTCTGGGTACTGGAAATTAAATGTAAGGCTTCTTAAGGAGGAGGGGGAGGGGCCTTTTATCAGTGATTGGTGGTTGCCTTTTTGGGAGGCTAGGGACAGGGAGATAGATCTGTTAGATTGGTGGGAAATGCAGGCCAAACCTGGAATAGCGAGTTTTTTTAAGGTAACGGGACGAGAAGAGGCGAGGTGGCGTTTTGGGTTGCAAAATTATCTGGAGGGACAGTTGCAAGATTGTTATGTTGGGGGAGGTGGTAGGAGGGATGAAATGGACAGTCTGCGGAGTAGAATCACTGAATTACACAATGATAGGTTTGATGCAATTAGGGTTAGGGCGGGGTTAGAGGATGTTTTGTGGGGTGATAAGCCGTCTGGGTATGTTTTACGTAAATTTAGGGATCGACAGAGTGTAACCACCATTCTACAATTGGAGACAAGCCCTGGGGTGGGAGGGTATCCAGTGGGTCGAGTCCTATCCAATACGGAAAGTATGAGTCTTTATGCAGATAGTTGGTTTAGGGAGAAATGGAGTTGGAGGGAGGGGGGTTCCTGGGAGGGTATTTTTGAAGGGGGGTTCCATAGCGTTTTAAGTGAGCAGGATCGAGTGGGGTTGGAGGTTGGTATAAGTGAGGTTGAGGTGGAAGAGGCAGTTTTCGGGATGAGTACCGGGAAAACACCAGGGATAGACGGTATACCAAATGATTTTTATAGAGCACATTGGGGGTGTATTAGGCAGTGTTTTGTTAGGCTATTGGACCATATGTTAACTAGTGGGAAGTTGGGCACATCGCAAAGTACGGGTGTCATAGTTTTGGTGCCAAAGAAGAGGGGGGGGTAGAGAGTTGAGTGCTTACCGTGCAATATCTTTGATGTGCGCGGATTACAAGGTTTTTGCGAAAATTTTGGGTAATAGACTGAAGAAGGTCATGGGGTCGGTGATACATGGGGGACAGTTTGGTATCCCGGGGAGGAGTATGCGGGTAGGTCATGGTCGTATTCGGGATTTCCTTGAGGGTAGTAATAAGGGAGGTATTCTAGGTCTGGATTGGGAGAAATCTTATGATTATGTGGATATTGAATTTTTGATTGAGAGTATGGTGAGAATGGATTTTAGAGGGAGGGTGGTTGGATGGGTGAGGACTTTGTATGAGAATGCATCAATGAGAGTACAGGTAAATGGGAGGTTGGGTAGTTCTGTAAGCATGGGGAGGGGTTTAAGGCAGGGGTGTCCACTCTCCCAAATACTCTTTGCATGTATGCAGAATCCTTTCTATGTTCTGGTTGATGGTGGGATGGGAAGGATGGGGGAGAGTGGAGGATATTGTGGGAATATTGTTGGTTATGTAGATGATACAACTGTTTTACTTAATGAGATAGAAGATTTAAGAAAAGTGGGAAGGGTAATTGAGATTTTTGGGAATGCTACTGGGATGAGAGTTAATAAGCAGAAATCACGGTTGCTGGAGGTAGGCGCTTGGGTAGGAGGGACCTTGGGGGATGAGTTTGGTTGGATAACTGTAGATAGGCTAAAGATTTGTGGGATTTTGTTTTTGGCAGATGCACAGGAGAGCAGGAGGGTTAATTCAGAAATGGTAATGGACAGAGCTTTGAGTAGGCTCAGGAGTCTAAGGGCTGGGGATGTAACCTTGCATCAAAGGGTTGTGGTGGTAAATACGCTGATTTATAGTAAGGTGTGGGGAGTGGCGGAAATTTACCCATTACGAAGTCAGGATATTATGGAAATGCAAAGAAGAGTCTTAAGGTATGTGTGGGGTTATGGGAGGGCGTGGTTGGGCAATGATGTAGTAATGACTGCGGTAAGGCACAGAGGACTGGGATTGATTGCATTAGGGTCTAGGGTGAAGGCGCTATATGTGAAGCAGAGGTATATTCGGGCAGCGGGGGAAAGGGGTCTTTGGGTGGGGGAGGTGATGGGGGATATCCGCAAATGGTGGGGTGGCAGGGACTTAGTGGAGTGTGAAGATATGTTGCGGTTTATGTTAAAGGTATGCAATGTTAAAAAACTCAAGGTAAAACGGTTAGTGGGTGTGGGTCGTCGTCAGGAATTAATGCAAGGGATGGCAGTGTATCCCACATATGATTGGACAGTGATATGGGTGGAATTTAGTAAATTAAGAATACCGGCAAGAGCGAGGGAATTAGTATATAGATTTCTTATGGGGACGTTAGCATCGAAAGAGGTGCTAAGACGAATGGGTTTTGTGAGAGAGGCGTCATGCGGTTTTTGTGCGGAAGTTGAAACGGCATTTCATGTAGTATATTTTTGTTCTGCATTGGAGGTGGTAAGACTGTGGTTGAAGAGAGTTTTCTTTTTATTGGGGGGGGGACAGATATCACCCCTTAGGGCTTTAATGTTAGATATGGGAGAGGTACCCAAAGAGGTGGGAAGGGCTATCAGATACGTAATAGTTGATTACTTGTATGTTTTTTGGGGGATGAGGGAGGTGGAGGGGAACATTAGGATAAAAGCGTTGGTGGCGAGTTTTTATAGGACAGCATGTAGGAACAAACAATTATATGGGGGAAGGTGGGTAATTAGTTTTCCGGAGGGATATCGTGGACTTACTGTTGAACGTCTACTCCGTTTGGGTATGGGGTGAGAGGCAAGGGGTTGGTCTCTTCAGTGGTGCGTCCTCTTGGAGTGATTGGAAGCCTGATGAGGAAGGTTGATTGGTTTGCAAGGTGGTTGATGTGGATAAAGTTTATTTGTAGGGAGCCGTTGGGGGCTCCGGAGTATGTAGACCTTATGAATTTGTAAAATCACAGAGTCAAAAGTTGTATGTGATTTTCGATTTTTTCTCTTATTGTCATAAGAACCATTTTATATAGGAGGTTTATATTTATATAATATTGTGAGGTTATGTTTTATATATTTTCAATCTGATGATAGATTTAGCCTTGTCATCCGTCTCTTTTTATCGTATTGAATGGGTACTTTATGCACTATGTACGAAAATATATAAGTATTTGATGGGGTTTAGATATACCCTTATTTTGTATGGAAGGTCCTATTATATATTGAGTGTTAATCAGTAACTTTAACTTTGTGTATGTGTAGGTGTGTTTGTGGGAACCAATGTTGTGGAGAAAATTTCTCCAGGAGGGGGGTATCAGCCCCCTTCAGCCCTTTCAGCCCCTTCAGCCCCTTTCAGCCCTCAGAAGGGGCGAGCATCTTGTTTACTGCTAGAGTGAGTAATTGATCACAGATGCTATGCCACGTAGTCAAGTGACCTCTGCTCCTTGCAGCGGTGTTGCAAAGTGTATTTTTATAAGAGACAGTACATCTCTTACTTAGCAGGACAATTAAGGAAAATCCTGCTCCCACTTTATTACCATAGTAAAAATAGTGTACATTGTTGTCTACGCTTAAGACAGCAAGAAACAAACATTCTGCTTTGCTTCATCGAGGAGGTGACAAGGATGCAAGGTACTAGGTCAGCGTTTTTTTTTTTTGTGCTAGGGCAGTGACGGCTTGGGGCGGTGTGGCGAGGCCAGACTATCTTTGACTCTATGGAGAGTGACACTGACGCCAGGATACTGATCTGTGCGTTAGTGTGAACAAGTGTCTCAAACACAAACACTTAAGAGAAGTGTGATCAGCTTCTCTTGTGATACATTGTGAACAATAAAGACAAATCTTGTGGAACATAGTGTACCAGTGTGCGTTTCCTAGACAATGGAAGACGTGGACATCCAAGGACACTTCAGCTTCTATCAAGTCACCGATACCTGTCGAAGGTGTTGAGAACACCATAGCTCACATTACAAAGAGCAAGGTATGTTACGAATTTCTTGTAGATCGGGGGATTGCGCAATTCTTGAGTCACAAGGAGTTTGTAATCAACCTATAATTGGCAGTAAGGTGTGGACTTTTGAGTCCAAACAAGTAGGTATTTCGTCAGCCATCATCGAAAGAAATATGCTGACATAACACCCCCTAGGGGTAATTTATACTTACAAATTGTATCTCTTGACAGCCCAATGTTGTGATGGTTTCGACAGCTTCTAGACCTCGTCTGCAGGGGCGGCTGTGTAGACGATTTGCTGTCATTTATCAGCTAAGTGTTTCCTATATTTATATATATACACATAGCTGGTAAGGCCAAAATTCTCAACAGAATTTGGTCCTTCGAACCGGATAAAGACCACACTATGGTCCAGATATGTTGTACTACAGTGTACAAATAACCTACGAGCCAAGGTCCTTCGAAAAAAGCTGTAAAACTAGTGTTTTACAATATAAATCAGTATAAATGAGTCCCTTCAGACTCAATCACAGAGAATGGGCAGCCAAAAGAAAACGGGCGCTCACCCAGCGTTCACCCAAAAGAAAACGGGCGCTCACCCAGCGGACACCCAAAGAAAACGGGAGCTGGGTGACTCACCCACATCCTGCACCCACTGCTCCAATCTGGAGAAATTGCTGATTAAGACAACACCACCAAGTGATGTTGTTTGTCTGAGTGTATATATACACGTAGTGTTTATAATGTTTATAGACAGAAATTAAGAGACAAGATTGTTTCTTATAGATCTACCTGTTATATTAAAGGAACTTATATATAAAGTGTAAGCTTTCAAATATATATTAACAGTGAAATTTATATATGTGTAAGTAATATTCACGTGTGATTTACAGTTATACAGTGACATTTATAGTGTATAGTGAATGAAGTGTATAACATCGTTATTTACGATTAATCATCATGGTCAGGCTGACACAGCAAACAAGCCATAAACACCAGACACATGTACCTGTACCCTTCATGGTCATTGACCCTGAGGTTAAGCTTAGTGGGTCAGTAGTGTCTGACTCGATTATTGCTGACTTAAGCATAACAAAAACTCAGCTGTTTATAGCAGTACAGTGTTTTTTAAACACTCTAAGTGTGGTGCTGGAATTTTCAGTATACCATTAAAATGGCTTGTTTGAAAACTCAGTTTCAGTCTTTACAGACTAAGATTACACAATTAGAAAATCTAATTTCAGTCTGTCTAGGATTAACTCAAGATACAAACATAGATTTTGATGATCTTGAGGTCAAGTTTGAATTATTTACACAACGCATGGAAATAATTAATTCAGACTATACACATTATGAAAATAAATTTCTTGAATCAGATCCATCTGAGGATGAAATTAAAAATGTTTTGGATACTTTTAGTGATCAACAATTAAGGTGGACAGGAGTACAGGCTATCTGCCGTAAAACTCTGTCACAGAGACCTACTATAACTAGTGGGCAACCACCTGTTACACCTGTAACAACAACAAGTGTCCCATTACCAAGCTTACCTACATTGTCATTACCTATTTTCCAAGGTCATAATTATGAAGAATTCATTAGTGGTTTTCAATCCATAGTAAATTCACGAACTGACATAGATGAGATTGCTAAGTTCAATTACCTTAAATGTCTTGTGAAGGGAGAACCCTATGAACTGATTAAGTCATTTCCGGTGGTTAAAGGTAATTATCAAATAGCCTTACGTGTCTTAGCAGACAATTACTTCGATGCTGACAAGGCTAGAGTTAGACATGCAGTCTTAATATCAAGCTTGAAGCCACCCAAACATTGTTATTCAGACTTACAGGCATTTAGAATCACATTAGACAATAGTCTCAGATCTCTAGATGCTAAATATGACCTAAGACAATGTGATTGGTTTATCAGTGGTATTGTACAAGATAAGTTGTCACCACAAACTATTGAACGATTAAATATTATGTTCAATAAACGCTATTTCACTTGTGAAGAAATTAGCAATGGTTTACAAACAATAGTTTCATGCATGCAAGCAACGAGACAAGATGAAAAATCCACAAATCCAGTGGATAACAAACCTTCAACTCAGTATAAAAAGAGTATAACTACTCCCACTAAACCACATAATGGGAAATCCCATATAGGCATTTATCAAGCTGTGAATACAATAGACAGTAAACAGACTGTCATACATAAACGTACTCCAAAATGTGTACTTTGTGATGGAACACATTGGGCACAGTATTGTATTCAATACACATCAATGGAGGCACGTAAACAACGTATTCATCAGCTGAAAAGATGCATCAAGTGTTTAGGTGAACACAAGGGAGGAAAATGCTCACTGAAGAAGTGTTTTAAATGCAAGGGTATGCATCATACAGCATTATGCCCAAATACTTTTGCTGAACAGCAGCAGACTTCCACAGAATCAGGAAGTCAACAAGCAACAGCATTAAATGTGAGAGATAAGTTTAAAGCAACTGCTCTCCCGATAGCTCGAGTTGAGTTATCTAATAAATTACACAAAACCAATGTGCTAACACTATTTGATCAAGGCTCACAAAGGTCCTTCATAAGAAGATCAGTGTTGCAGAAACTGAATAAACAACCCTATGCCAAAATACAGTTAGATATAGCTGGTTTTTTCCACAATTCTGGTAAACAGACATATGACCTAGCCAGAATCACTGTTGGTCTAGGAAACAGGAAAAAGACAGTAGAAGCTGTGGTAGTAGATGATTTGCCTAAGTCTGTGCAGATCCAGGGATTAAAAGAAACAGTTGCAGCACTGAAAGCAGCTAAGGTCAAGTTAGCCTGTCCTGACATACAGACGGACACAATTAGTCCAATTGATTTAATCATTGGAAGTGATTATTATCACTGTTTTGTGCAAAATATAGTAAGTAAACATGATGTTCACTTGCTGAAAACAGCAGGAGGCCACATGATATGTGGTCCCATTCCCTCTCAAAGTGGGAAAGAAGCTGATATTGATTCAGTGGAAAATGTACTAGTTACGAGAATAACCGCTGATCATGTACCACAGCAAAAATTATCATTACTGGAAGAAATGAATGAACCAGTTGATAAGTTGTGGGATTTAGATGCGATAGGTATTGATGTAAATAAACCAAGCCCACAAGAGTCTCAGACTATAACCAATATTTGGACACTGTCAAATATAAAGATGGACAGTATTGGGTTAGGTTACCATGGAAATTAAATCCACCACATCTGCCTAGCAATTATCGTATGGCTTTCGGACAGATGAAAGCACAAATACATGAGCTCAGGAAGAATCCAGAGCTACTGACTGTCTATGATAATATCATACAAGAACAGTTGGACAATAAATTCATTGAGGAAATAGTCGAAGATAAGTTGAAGACAGAAGCTCATTATCTCCCGCACCATGGAGTCAGAAAAGATTCTGAAACCACTCCACTACGTGTTGTATATAATTGCAGCGCACGTGCAAATAAAGATGTAGCAAGTCTTAATGACTGTCTGATGACCGGACCCTCACTAACTGAGAAGCTTGGAGACGTGCTTATGAAATTTCGCACAAACCCATATGCCTACACGGCTGATATTTCCAAGGCTTTCTTAAGAGTAGGACTACAAGAAATAGATAGAGATTATACTCGATTCTTGTGGCCTGAAAATCCACATGATCCTCAAAGTCCTGTGAAAACTTATCGTTTCAAATCAGTATTATTTGGTGCAACATCCTCTCCATTCTTACTAGAAGCTACTCTAAATACACATTTGAAGAAATCTGAAAGTCCCTTCAAAGAAGTCTTAAAGAAAAGTTTCTATGTGGACAATCTTCAAGGTACTGTGAATAAAGAGGAGGATTTGAAATCCTTATACAGAGAAGCTAACAAGGAGATGAAAGAAGCAAATATGCCTCTAAGGATGTGGAATACAAATTCAAAGCAATTAAGGGAACTTATCAAAGAAGATTTCCCTGAAACTGAAATTCCTGATTGCAACAATATGCTGGGACTTAATTGGAACACACAGGAAGATACTTTGAGTCTCAAAAAGATAAACAATAAATCATGCAGTACACTCACTAAACGTAGTTTACTGTCAGAGGTATCACAATGTTTTGATCCTCTAGGACTCGTCTCACCAATTACCATAAAAGGTAAAATGCTTATGCAAGATGCATGGAAACTCAAAATTGGATGGGATGAGAACTTGCCTCTAGAAATGAGTCAAGCATGGGATGAAATATCCAGGGAGTTTAAACAACTTCATCAAATTAAATTTCCCAGACAAATAGGTCAAGAGGGAAACAAGTACACATTACATGTGTTCTGTGATGCGTCAACCAGAGGTTATGGCGCTGTAGCTTACATGAGTAATGCTGAAGGAAGTACACTAATTACTTCAAAGGTCAGGGTAGCACCCTTGAAGGTCAGAACAGTACCACAATTGGAACTGACAGCACTCTATGTAGGTACAAAATTAGCTGTCTATCTCAACAAAGTACTTGATCATCTCACTATTGAGAAAACCGTGATCTGGAGTGATAATGAAGCAGTTCTCCAGTGGTTAAGAAATAATAAGAGTAAGTTGGTCTATGTACAGAACAGAGTAGCAGAAATAAAAGAGATGCAGAGAGATTATCTCTTTCTTCACGTCTCTACCCAAGAGAATCCAGCTGACATGTTGTCACGTGGTGTCCCACTCAAGAAATTTGTGGATAATAAATTATGGCTCCACGGACCGAACTGGCTCTCTAATGAAAATAACTGGCCTCAGCAAAAAGCTCACATTATGCCAGAAGAAACAGTCTGCTTGAACACAGCAGAAATAAGTTGTGTAAATACTGCAGACACAACAGAAATAGTCATTGATGGATCTAATTACTCATCTTTGGGTAAACTCTTAAGAGTTACAGCTCTTGTCTTTAAATTCATTAAAGGAATAAAACCTGATTATGAATGTCTTGAACCCATTAAATACTGGGTGAAACTAATACAGAAAGATGTTTTCTCTACAGAATATAAATTTCTAGAAACACAAGATAAATCCCCAAAGAAACCTGTTATGATTAATTCTTTAGGACTTTATCTCGACTCAGAAAAGATTATAAGATGTCGAGGAAGAATTCATAATTCTTCACTACCTAAAGAAGCCATACATCCAATATTGATCCCCAAGAATCATTGGCTAACAAAACTGATTGTGCAAAACGCCCACAGTAACGTGTTACATGGTGGGGTAGCTGACACACTTTGTCATATACGACAATCCTACTGGATACCTCAAGGTCGACAAAGTGTGAAAAAACAAATAAAGGACTGTATTACTTGTCGTCACTACGATATGCGAGTATGTCAGTATCCAGGTCCACCTCCATATCCCTCTGAAAGAGTTTGTCATATCACTCCATTTGAGGTGACAGGTGTAGATTATACTGGACCAATAATTTTAACCAAAACAGTTGACAAAGTTCCCATCAAGGTGTACATCTGTTTGTTCACTTGTGCTACAACTAGAGCAGTACATCTAGAAGTAGCCACTGACATGTCTGCTGAAACCTTTATCAAATTATTCAGAAGGTTTGCAGCCAGAAGGGCATGTCCCAGACTGATGATTTCAGATAATGCAACGAACTTTGTTGCTGGTGCTGCTTATATAAGCAAGATCTTTGATCAGCCAGAAGTACAACAGATGCTGAATCAACGCAGATGTCGTTGGAGATACATTCCTCCTAAATCTCCATGGCACGGCGGATTTTATGAAAGAATGATCGGCATTGTAAAGCGTTGTTTAAGGAAGACTCTTCATCGTCAGAGAATAGACTTAGAAGAATTCCGTACAGTTGTGACTGAAATAGAAAATAGAGTCAACAACAGACCTCTAACTTATGTTACCGATGATCTGGACAATTTAGAAGTGTTAAGTCCATCTCATTTACTCCATGGCAGAAGGCTCGAACCTGTTCCTCCCATGAATGATAAAGAAATCATAGAGGATCCTACTTATTTCGAACCTGAGCAACTCAGACGTAAATTCAAACACCTTAATAAAGTGATTGAACGTTGGGAGAAAATTTGGCGAGAAGACTATCTCACCTCATTGAGAGAACACTTCTATGGAGCTGGTGTTCCTGAAAATCATAAGTCCTTAAGACCTGGTGACATAGTGATTATCGACAATGATGGTCCGAGGTCCCAATGGCCACTTGGAAAAATTGTGACCATATATCCTGATGCAAATGGAATCATCAGGACAGTTGATGTTTTGAGCAAAGGTGTAGTGAATAAGCGGACAATAAATAAACTAGTGCCGTTAGAATTACACAGTGTTGAAAACAAAATTAGTGATTCTCCAGAAACCACACAGACTAAAGCTGTTCAGAAAAGACAAGCAGCAGTGGTGGCGAGTGAGAAAATTAAATTAATGTTAAGTGATGAATAGTTCACCTGCAGCGAACCTCCGCCGCCCCCCAGTGTGGAGAAAATTTCTCCAGGAGGGGGGTATCAGCCCCCTTCAGCCCTTTCAGCCCCTTCAGCCCTTTCAGCCCTGAGTGGCCAAGCCCTCAGAAGGGGCGAGCGTCTTGTTTACTGCTAGAGTGAGTAATTGATCACAGATGCTATGCCACGTAGTCAAGTGACCTCTGCTCCTTGCAGCGGTGTTGCAAAGTGTATTTTTATAAGAGACAGTACATCTCTTACTTAGCAGGACAATTAAGGAAAATCCTGCTCCCACTTTATTACCATAGTAAAAATAGTGTACATTGTTGTCTATGCTTAAGACAGCAAGAAACAAACATTCTGCTTTGCTTCATCGAGGAGGTGACAAGGATGCAAGGTACTAGGTCAGCGTTTTTTTTTTTGTGCTAGGGCAGTGACGGCTTGGGGCGGTGTGGCGAGGCCAGACTATCTTTGACTCTATGGAGAGTGACACTGACGCCAGGATACTGATCTGTGCGTTAGTGTGAACAAGTGTCTCAAACACAATAAACACTTAAGAGAAGTGTGATCAGCTTCTCTTGTGATACATTGTGAACAATAAAGACAAATCTTGTGGAACATAGTGTACCAGTGTGCGTTTCCTAGACAATGGAAGACGTGGACATCCAAGGACACTTCAGCTTCTATCAAGTCACCGATACCTGTCGAAGGTGTTGAGAACACCATAGCTCACGTTACAAAGAGCAAGGTATGTTACGAATTTCTTGTAGATCGGGGGATTGCGCAATTCTTGAGTCACAAGGAGTTTGTAATCAACCTATAATCGGCAGTAAGGTGTGGACTTTTGAGTCCAAACAAGTAGGTATTTCGTCAGCCATCATCGAATGAAATATGCTGACATAACACCCCCTAGGGGTAATTTATACTTACAAATTGTATCTCTTGACAGCCCAATGTTGTGATGGTTTCGACAGCTTCTAGACCTCGTCTGCAGGGGCGGCTGTGTAGACGATTTGCTGTCATTTATCAGCTAAGTGTTTCCTATATTTATATATATACACATAGCTGGTAAGGCCAAAATTCTCAACAAATGTCTTAGGTATAGTTCTATCATTGAATGTAATATTTTTAGTTTATTTGCAGACAAGTCATTTAGCGATTTATTTCTATGTATGATTCAGTTTGTTCTTATGAATAAGTGCACATACACGTATGTGTGTATATGCATGCGTATATGTATACATATATATATATGATTGAAGGACTCGTTCCTACATGTCTTATAATGACCCTGACTGTTTTTGTTTGGAAGTTGGTTGGTTGGGTTATTTTAGTAGAAATTGTCATCAGTGACCATTCATTAGGGAAATTAATGTATGTTATTTAGAATGGGGACTGTACATACGGGGGGGGGGGGTAGAAGTGTCAGCTGTGTCTGCACTGGCAATAATGATTATTGTAAAGGAGGGTTTGAAGGTTATGTATATGGTTGTGGGTTATGTATATGGTTGTGGGTTATGTATATGGTTGTAATATGGCCATGATCTATGGTGTTCTAAATGTACCGGGATTGTGTTTTAGAGGTTTTGTAATATCTAGTATGGTTTTTATTTTACTCTTATACTTTACTATATTTGTTCTATGTTTTAATAAAAATATACAAAAAAAAAAAAGATCTGTAAAAGTCTTATGTTAATTATTAAAGGCTTTTTATATATTTTGATTCCTTTTTCAATACATGCAAAACCAAAAATAAAGAACACCAGGTTTCAATTTCAAGTCATGTAGTTTTCTGTTAGTTATTTAATATAACCAAAGTACTAGTGAGTGTGCAATGTATTAGTTTCTATGATATTGTTTTTGTACATAAATTTTTATATGTCCATAGCACCATTGAATGCGCAATGCATTAGTTTATATGACATTCTTTTGTATATAAAATTTCATACACAATATGAATAAGACTGTCAGGTTTGGTTATATATTTATTTGGTGTTTAAGGTATGTTCCGATAGTTCTCTGTTTGGTTATATATATTGTTGTCTTACATAAAGTTTTCACGGTTCTTGTTTTAAAATCAATTTTGTATATCACACATCTATACTGTGTTTTAGTCAATTATGTATAACATACATGTTTACTGTGTTTTTTAAATAAAAATATAAAAAAAAAGTATAAAATAAGAACTAACATAAATAACTTATAACAATATATAGATAGTAATTATTTGACAAAGTGAAGAATACCAACTAATATGGTAACAGTACACTAGAAATGTAACTCACACACTAATGCATATTCCCATTTTTTATGTATTATCATGTTCAACAAGATATATATGTTTATTAACAATGTTCCAGAGCAATATCAGACTTACTCTGTCACGCAGTAAGTTACACAATATAACTTATGGCTCCTAATAAAACATGTACCGGGCAGTACTACCTCAATCATTAACAAAACCAACCTGGCAAAAGACACTTCAGAAAGCCACCCCCTGCCATCCCCTGACCCCATGCTATCTGTATTAAAAAAACACAAACTCACGTTCCCTTCCATGCTCAAGTTCGTACCTGACGTCGAAAGTCATAGAACCCCTGTCTCTTAACCAAATGTCACCAGTTAATCCCCCCTATGCCCCCCCTCATTCCTAACGACTTTACACCCATATGCTCCACTACCACACACTTTTATTCCACCTTCCATCCTCCACTAATCTCAAAAAAGAACAAGAATGCCAGTTTAGGGAGAACCAGCCCAATCCAGCTCTAAACTACACCCAACCCTAACATTACACCTACCGTCAGATTACGATAACCCAAGGGAAAACTATTTACCCACAACCTCCCATATAGTAGCCTATTTCTGCATACTGTACGATACACACTCGCCGCAAGCACCCGCACCCTATATTCACCCCCCACCTCCCGCATGCACCAAGACACGTACAAAAAATCTGCCACTACATACATCACTGCTCTCTGAATGTCCTTGGAAACCCCTCCCACATCAAAATGCAAAGCCCTCAAAGTCGAAATGTTTCTCCCCCCTCCCGCCACTATACCCAGAACTCTCACTAACCATGCCCTTACAAAACCCAAGTTTTCACAAAAATATATAGCATGAAAAGCCGTCTCCTCTTCCTCACAATGCAAACAAGTGCCAGCACCTACATAACCCATTCTATATAGCACTGACCTTGTAGCTAGAATTCCCATGAAGAATCTATAAACCACTGGCTTTAATCTGATCTTCCAAAAGTCTTCCCAAATGCCCCTCCAATCATACATTGGGTATGTAGCTACTCCCTGTATCACTGTACCCTGCCAACCTGTCCTCCCACGCCTACTTACCCTTACTTTTTTTGCTTCCCTTACTGCCAACAAATTTCGCACCATATCTTCACACTCCAGTAGTGCCTTTCCCTTCCACCATTTTCGCACATCCTTCATGACCTCTCCCACCCTTCTACCCCTCTCCCCTCCCACCCTCAAGTACCGCTGCTTCACATACACTGCCTTCACTCATATGTCCAAAGGTATAAGACCCAGCCCACCCTGCCGCACGCCCATCATCACCACCTCCTTCCATAGCCATGGCTTCCCATAACCCCACACATACCTCAAAACCACCCTCTCCAGTTCCTGAATATCACACGACCTCAGGGGATATATTTCTGCCACGCCCCACACTTTACTGTACACAAGTGTATTTACTACCACCACCCTCTGCTGCAATGTTACATCCCCAGCCCTCCACCCGCGCATCCTACCCATCGCTCTACTCACTACTTCCTTGGAATTTATTCTCTGTGCCTCCCCAGCGTCCGCCATATACACAACCCCACATATCTTAATTCTATCCACTATGTTCCATCCATACTGTTCCCCCCCCACCCACGTGCCTACTTCTAATAACTTTGACTTTGCTCCATTAACCCTCATCCCTGTCGCCCCACCAAAAATCTCTATTATACGTCCCACATTCCCCAATCCTATTTCCCCTCCTACCAAAACTGTGGTGTCATCCACATACCCCACAATACCACATCTCCCAGGACCCACCTCTCCCTGTTCCCACACTCCTTCCTCTATAAGCCTATGAAAAGGGTCCTGCATGCATGCAAAGAGGATTTGAGACAAGGGGCAACCCTGTCGCAAACCCATCCCCATCTGCACCGGCAACCCTAACTTCCCATTAACCTGTACCCTGACCGTTGCAGGCATATACAAAGTAGTCGCCCAGCGCACAATCTCTTCACCAAAACCCTGTTTTTTTTAAAATACACCACAACATATATCTATCTACACTATCATAAGCCTGCTTCCAATCAATCCCCAAGATCCCCCCCCATTGTCTACCCTCCACAAAATCCTTAATTCTTCCATGCCCCTCACGCATACTTCGACCTGGAATCCCACACTGTCCTCTATGTATGACTCGGTCAAGCACCTTTTTCATACGGTTACCTAAAACCTTCACAAAAACTTTATAATCTGCACACATGAGGGAGATCGCCCTAAAAGCACCCAAGGTCTTCCCCCCCCTTCCCTTATAGACCAAAACTACTACCCCCATGCCCTGCGATTCCCCCAACACTCCCCTTTCCTTCATACAGTTAAACAACCGGACCAGACCTTCCTTCATACAATCCCAATGTGTAATATAAAAATCATTAGGAATTCCATCAATGCCCGGCGCTTTTCCCCTACTCAGGCCCATTATCGCCTCCTCCACCTCCTCCTCACTGATCCTACCCTCTATCACCGCACTCTCCTCCTCCCCTAAAATACCTCGAATTCCTTCTCCCAGAATCTCTCCCTCCCTCTCTCCTCCCTCCCTCTGCTTAAAATTCTCCCTAAACCAATAATCAGCATAATTGCTCATTCCATCGGTGGTACTAAGTACCTGCCCCACCCTATATCCCCCCACCCCTTTACACACCTCTAATCCCATAATCGTGGTCATCTGTTGCCTATTCCTAAATCTCCTCAAAACACATCCTGACGGTTTGTCACCCCATAGAACCTCCTCTAAACCTTCCCTCACACGTATCGCATCAAAACGAGAATTTTGTATATCCCTCAATCTTCCCCTTGAAACCTCTATTTCTCCATGTCTATCCCCCCCTCCCCTTTCATAACAATCATTTAGCTGCCCCTCTAAATATTTCTGTAAACCATACCTCCACCTTGCCTCATCCCGTCCTCTATGCTGGTAATACTCCCTAATCTGCAATTTAGCGTGCTTCTCCCACCATTCCAAGGCATCCTCCTCTTCGTTGCGAGCCTCCCATAGTTGCTTCCACCATTCCCTAAAAAACAACCCCTCCCCCTCTCCCTGAAGAAGCCTCACATTCATTTTCCAATAACCCACATACCTACGAACCATCCCTTCCCATGCCATCTCTGCCAAAACGGCACGATGGTCCGAAAAACCTAAATCTATCGTCATTACACGTTCTACTGTTATATCTCGAGTTATATATATACGATCCAACCTGGCCGCATAACCCCTCCGCATAAACGTGTGCTCTACTTTCCACCCATCGCCCCTGACTATGTCATAAACCCCTGCATCCCCCAACAAATCCCTCAATACCCCAAGCACACACCCTGCCCCTCTCGGCTCCACATCCTTATTCCTGATTACACAATTCCAATCCCCACCTATTATAGAAACCATTGGTAAACCCTGCATGTAGAAAAGCAAAACCTCCCTTACAAAATTCACCTTTACCCGTATGTTACTATCTGCCGGCATATATATCCCCAGAAAACATACTCTAATCTCACCCCATATCCCCTCCACCCTCACCACCCTCCCCTCCCCTCCGTCTTCCCACTTGAGCACGTGGAATGGGCTGGACTCCCTCACTGCCACTGCCACCCCACCCTTTAATTTCCCTGAACTACCAACATACATCCTAAAACCGTTCAGCCTCAACTCTCTGCCATACTTGAATTTGTGTTCTTGAATAAAACACATATCAATGTTAAAACGCCACAAAACATCTTCCAACCATACTCGTTTACCGTCAGCTCTAAGGCCATTCACGTTTATCGTTAGACACTTAAAGATTCAGAAAGGGTGGCTTTCCTCTATGTCTCTGTGTCCTGTCTGTTCCACTTTTTGCTACTTCTGTCTTTTCCCGTGCACTCTTTCCCGCCTGTACCCCCTCCCCCCCTGTGCACTACCCTGCCCCTTCTTAATCACTCCCGCCCACGTCTTCTTCCCTGTACGCTGAGCTGGTGTTATAACCTCCTCATCCGACGAACCTCCAGCCCTCTTTCTAGATGTGCCCTCAATTTCCATATCAGTATTTCCATTCCCCTTGTGCACCTCAGCTTCCACCTGTAGCAACTGCAACATGTCAGGCTCTGACCCCAGAGGCTCTGGAATCTGCTCAATCAAGTCCTTCTCAACCATCAGAATTCTCCTGTCTGTAGATGGGTTCTCCTCCGCAGGCACATCCAGGAAAGACTTAATCATCTCCTGTAGGGGCGTAGATAACTCCTGTGGATCTCCGGTCTCTCCCACCCCCACAGGCTGCTGCTCAACTCCCGGGCCCGTTTGCGGGGGAGCATCCGAAGCCACTGGTAGTGTCACACAATTCTCTAACACGCCCTCC
Source organism: Cherax quadricarinatus (assembly GCF_038502225.1). NCBI lineage: Eukaryota > Metazoa > Arthropoda > Malacostraca > Decapoda > Parastacidae > Cherax > Cherax quadricarinatus. Next base: position 8,791,189 of record NC_091386.1, read on the forward strand.
ACTTCGTCCGCCCAATTACCTTTGCCTGCTGCACTCAAAGTCTTTGGCAGAGGTTCCACCTGAGACTCTGTGACTACTTGCCGTTCCCAAGGCCGCGGCGCCGCTGCTTTACCACATCCAGCCGCCATGTGGTCAAAAGCACCGCACAGGCGACACGTCTTGCGTTGTCCCGCGTAGGTCACATACAGCTGTGTCCTAAAATCCTCCAGGACAACATACGATGGAATAGGTCTTCTTAAAGACATCTTGACAGTGTAAGATCCAGCCGGCAACCCTTCATAGATTCCCTCCGTCCATCGAACTAAAGTTATAGCATGCACCTCACCATATCTTTGAAATGTCTCTCTGATATCCACATCGTCTGCCTCGAAAGGAACGTTGCGGATCCTCACCCAGGTGTAGTATTTTGAGGCATCCCGCAGGCGTACCTCCAGACCAGATGATACGGTGATGTTCTTCTCCTGGTACCTAGTCACCGTCCTTTCATATGCCTCCACTGTGCAGAACTTTATGAAGATTCGTGATGAACCATTAAGTGCTATTCCGTGCAATTCTTCAACTTCAATGCCAAACGTGTCCCGTATAATCGTTGGTAATAAAACAGGGGCATTCGTAGGGTAAATTGCCCCTTTAACAAGGTCAACACACACGGTGTTGCTCCTCCTGCGGTAGCTGGCAGCCATCTTGGTGAAAACAGGAAGTTGCGCACCAGAGAAAGCAGGAGCTGTTTGCGCAGTGCGTCCACTCAGCCCGAAAGCGAAGAGGACAATGGCCCTTAAACTGGACGAACTACTGTTCCATTCCATCAGGGGCATATTTGCACCTTGCATTATTTTATTAGCCCCTTCATGTATGCTCATTAGTTCCTCTTCAGTAGACGTCACCCCCAGGAAATTGTCCACATAAAATTGTTTACCCATTATTCCACTCACTGGACCACCCGTACGCTTAAGGTGTGCATTTATCGTTGCCTGGAGTAGGAACGGACTGGAGGTAGCACCAAACAATACACTCCTGAAGCGAAAAGTCTTCAGGGGACTAAGTGGGTCACTAGGATTCTCGGGCCATGAGAACCTTGTGCAATCCCGGTCAGCCTCTTGCAGACCCACTCTCAGGAAAGCTTTACTTATGTCCGCCGTAAAGGCATAATTCTTAACTCATTGTTCGCATCGCTATTGGGCCGTGCGGACGGGCTGCGCAGTAGCTCCCACTTTACCTGGTTTCTGCGCAGTTTTCACTGATCAAACATGGCGGATTACACCGGCAGGAGGATTAACACAGTCTGCATTGAGCTGTTAAGGGGTTCTCTGAGCCCTGCTACGATGAACGTACTTCTTCCTGCAATTATTAGGGATCTATATGGCATCCCTAACGAGGAACTGTATGGTGTGGCCCTTAACGGGATGAAAAGAGTATTTGTAAAGTTTCTGAGGGCCAGTTTCTACAGCAGTGTGGTGGAGGAGTACCAGGAACGCCGAATGTGCCTCAACTCGACGATGGATGTGTGTATGCATGACGTGTCTACTTACTATACATGGGTATGGGTGAGAAATGTACCCTTTGAGGCGACCAAGTTTGGTATAGAGGACGTTTTCAGCAACTACGGAGTCATTCATGAGGCTAGAGGAGGGGTATGGCGGGATGGACCATATGAGGGCCTCCCGGAAGGTTCATACAACATCAAGATGACATTAAAGAAGCCTATACCTTCGTATGTGATGTTGACAGGCAACAGAACTCAGGTATATGTGTCTTATGCGGGACAAAGGAGAACGTGTCGTCTTTGCAACTCTTATGACCATATAGCGGCGCAATGTGCACGTAGATTGCCCCAGGGGTGCCAGCCCCGGTGGAGGAGGTCCAGCAGACAAGTGTGGTGGCGACGGCGAAAACTGGCACTCCTCTATGGAGTGAGGAGGTGGAGAAGGAGGGAGAACAGATGGGGACGTGTGTCACACTCCCGGTGGAGGATGGAGATCCTTCTCCAACGCCTGTGGTGGTGGAGGAAGTAGCGGAGTCGACACAGGAGGTGTCCTTGGAGTCTGTGCTCCAGGAATTCTTGGAGGAGACTTTGGTAGGAGAGGACATGGATGGACGGACCAGTGATAGGCAGCGATTGCAAGGGCTGAGTGAGAAGAAGGGAGTAACAGGGAATAGTGGACAGGAGACACTTGTGTTGGCAGAGGTACACAGGGAGGATGTACCTGAGGAAGAGATGGCTTTGGGAGGCAGCTCTAGGAAGCGGCCAGCGGGGTTGACTGAATTAGACGACGTTTTAACACCTGGGCAAAGACCAGGTAAGAAGGCATGGGCAGAGGCGGTACGAAAATCCCCTACGGGGGGGAGTATAGGGAAAATCGGGGGGGGGGAGGGACAGGGGGGTAGGGGGTCTTATTAAAAAGAGTAGTAAGGAAAGTGTGAGCAGCTTGAAGGGAAGTTTGAGCAAGCCACAGAGGTACAGAGGTAAGCCGCCTTTCCTTGACCATTCAGGTGTGTAACAACAAATGCTAATGGCCTCAAGACTGAAGTAAAAAGGGTATGGTTGGAGTGGTTCCTCAAAAGGTATGACGTGGATGTTTGTTTCCTACAGGAGCATAACCATAAGTCAGGTAGTGAGTTGCGATTGAGAGGATATAAGTTGTTTGTAAGCATGGCAATGTTTTTAAAGGGAGGAGTGGCTGTTTTAGTAAAGGAGACCAGTCCATTGCGAGTCATGGGGTGGGAGAAGGGAGGGTTGTTCGGGTGGATGGGTGGTGGGGGGAGAGCAGGGTATGTTTTGTGGGAGTTTATATGCCCGCGATTGGTAACGTGAGGATAAAAACAGACTTTGTTCGGGACGTATTGTTATACTATCTCAGGGGTTTACCTGCTATCGCGATAATTGGAGGTGACTGGAATTGTGTGATTAGGCATGCAGACGTAATACCTATGGGGGCGGGGTGTGTGTTGGGTGTCTTACGGGATGCTTTGCGTGATGTCGGGGTCGTAGATGTGGTCGGCAGGGGGGGGGGTATCAGGTCGAGCACACCTATGTACTGGGGAGTTATGAGGCAAGGTTGGATAGGATTTATGTGAGGCAGGGGATAGGAGTGGAGAGGGTTAGAACAGTAGACGTGGGTTTATCTGACCACAGAGCAGTGTTGGCTGCCCTTCGGGTGGATGGTATTCCGAGAATATATCAGAGTTATTGGAAATTAAATGTGAGGCTTTTACAGGAGGAAGATCAAAGTAGGTCCTATCAGACATGGTGGAAAGGGTTTTGGGAGGCTAGGGATGAGGAGTTGGATTTGCTAGATTGGTGGGAGTTGCAGGCAAAGGTGCAGATTGCAAGATTTTTTAAGAAGAGGGGCAGGGAACGGGCACGCTGGGGGGGTAGGGAAGGTGTGGGAGGAGTTATGGGGGAACTTAGAAGTCGTTTAGTGGAAATACATAATGAAGGTTTTGATGCACTCAGGGTCAGGGCAGGATTGGAGGACGTACTAAAAGGTGATAAGCCAACCGGGTATGTACTCCGAAAATTCAAGGACAGACAGTTGAGGAATACCGTGGCACATATTGTCGTGGAGGGAGGGGAGGGTTATGTGCAGGGACAGGGTCTCTCTGACACAGATTGCATCAGTAGGTATGCTGATTATTGGTTTACGGAGAAATGGAAGAGAAGGGGAGGGGTGGTTGGGTTAGAAACATTTAGAGCTATAGGGGTTCATCAGGGTTTTGGGCAGGGGGATCGGGAAATGTTGGAGGGAGGCATTACAGAGGCAGAGGTGGGGGAGGTGGTGAATGGGTTGAGTCAGGGGAAGGCACCGGGAATAGATGGGTTATCTAATGATTTTTACAGAGCACATTGGGGGGATCTGAGGGAGTGCCTAGTGGCGGTTCTGAATTATATGTTGAAACGTGGTAGGATGGCGCAAACACAGAGAACTGGGGTTGTTGTTTTGGTGCCAAAGAAGGGGGGGGAGGAGAAGGGTTTGGGAGATTATCGTCCGTTGTCGTTAATGTGTACAGATTACAAAATTTTTGCGAAGGTATTGGGTAACAGGTTAAAGAAGGTAATTGGGAATAGCATACATGAGGGACAGTATGGGATACAGGGACGGACTATGAAGAATGGGCACAGTGGGATAAGGGATTTTATAGAGAACTGCCAGGGAGGGGGCGTCCTTGGCTTGGATTGGGCTCAGGCCTATGACTGCGTGAAGAGGGACTTTTTATGGGGCTGTTTGGAGAAATTGGATTTTGGAGGGGGGGTAGTGAGGTGGGTGCACACTCTATATGAGGGGGCTCTTTGCATGTGTGCAACATCCTTTCTTTGAGGCTGTGGAGGAGGAATTGCGGGGGGTAGGGGGAGGGAAGCTTGGGGGGAATAGTAGGTTATGTGGATGACACAACTGTTTTAGTTACGGGTGGGGAGGCTTTAAGAAGGGTGGGAGAGGTAATAAGGAGTTTTGGGAATGTTTCAGGAATGGTAGTTAATTTAGCAAAGTCTAGGTTATTGGAGGTAGGAACATGGGTTGGGGGGAGATTGGGGGAGGAGATGGGATGGACGGTTTGTGACAGAATTAGGGTGTGTGGGATATGGTATATGAAGCAGTTGCAGGAATGTAGGAGGATTAACTCAGAAACAGTCACGAGTAGGGTTATAGGCAAGTTAAAAGGTTTGAGGGTTATTGAAGTGGCGTTACAGCAGAGGGCGTTGGTAATTAACTCGGTGGTGTATAGTAAGGTCTCGGGTGTGGCGGAGGTGTTCCCTTTGAGGGTGCAGGATATACAGGAAATACATAAGAGGGTGTTGAGGTTTGTGTGGGGGTTTGGGAGGGCCTGGTTGTCCAAGGAGGTGGTCATGACGGAGGTGAAACGGGGGGGACTAGGTTTGTTGGCCTTAGGGCCTTAGTTAGGGAATGCGCTCATAGGTAGTTGCTTGAAGGAACGCGCCCATAATTAGTTATTTGAGGGAACGCGCTCATAGCTTGTTACTTGAAGGATGGCGCCCGTCATTGGTTACTTGTGGGAACGTGATCACAGCTGGTTACTTGAAGGAACGGGCCCATAATTGGTTACTTGAGGGAACGCACTCATAGCTGATTAATTGAGGGAACGGGCTCATAGCTGGTTGCTTGAAGGAACGCCATCATAGCTGGTTAATTGAGGAATGCGTTCATAGCTGGTTGCTTGAAGGAACGTGCTCATAGCTGGTTACTTGCGGGAACGCGTTCATAGCTGGTTACTTGAGGGAATGCACTCATAACTGGTTACTTGAGGGAACGCGCCCATAGCTACTTACTTGAAGGAACGCGCTCACAGCTTCTCACTTGAGGGAAAGCTCTCATAGCTAGTTACTTGAAGAAACGCAACCAAAATTGGTTACTTGAGGAAATGCGCTCAAAGCTGGTTACTTGAGAGAACCCACTCTTAGCTGGTTACTTGAAATAACGCGCTCATAGCTGGTTACTTGAGGGAATGCACTCATAGCTGGTTACTTGAAGGAACGCGCACGTAAATGGTTACTTGAGGAAAAGTGCTCATAGCAGGTTACATGACGGAACGCACTCATAGCTGGTTACTTGATGTAACGCACTCATAGCTTGTTACTTGAGGGAAAGTGCTCATAGCTGGCTACATGATGGAATGCGCTCATATCTGGTAACATGAAGGAATGTGCTCATAACTTGTTTCTAGAGGGAACGTGCTCATAGCTGGTTAATTGGAGGAAGGCGCTCATAGCTAGTTTCTTGAGGAAATGCGCCCATAATTGGTTTCTTGAGGAAACGCGCTCATACCTAGTTACTTTATGGAACGCGCCCATGATTGGTTACTTGAGGGAACGCGCTCCTATCTGGTAACATGAAAGAATGCGCTCATAACTGGTTTCTAGATCGAACGCGCTCAATAGCTGGTTACTTGAAGGAAAGCGCTCATAGCTGGTTACTTGACTGAACACGCTCATAGCTGGTTACTTGAAGGATCGCGCTCCTATCTGGTTACTTGAAGAAATGCGCTCATAGCTGGTAACTTGAGGGAACGCGCTCATAGCTGTTTACTTGTGGGAATGCGCTCATAGCTGGTTACTTGAAGGAACGGGCTCATAGCTGGTTACTTGAAGGAACGCGCTCATAGCTAGTTTTTTGAGGGAACGCGCCCATAATTGGTTACTTGAGGGAATGCACTCAGAGCTGGTTAATTGAAGGAACGGGCTCATAGATGGTTGCTTAAAGGAACGCTCTCATAGCTGATTACATGATTGAATGCACTCATAGCTGGTTACATGAAAGAATGCCCTCATAGCTGGTTACTTGATTGAATGCGCTCATAGCTGGTTACTTGAAGGATCGCGCTCCTATCTTGTTACTTGAAGAAATGCACCCATAGCTGGTTACTTGATTGAACGCCCTCATAGCTGGTTACTAGAGGGAACGCACTCATAGCTGGTTACTTGAGGGAACGCACTCGTTGCTTGTTACTTGCGGGAACACGCTCACAGCTAGTTACTTGAGGGAACGCGCTTATTTCTTGTTAATTGAGGGAACGCACTCATAGCTGGTTACTTAAGGAACGCGCTCTTTGCTGGTTATTTGAGGGAACGCGCTAATAGCTGGTTACATGAAGGAATGCGCTCATAACTGGTTTCTAGAGGGAACACGCTCATAGCTGGTTACTTGATGGAACGCGCTCATAGCTAGTTTCTTCAAGGAACGCACTCATAGCTGGTTACTTAAGGGAACGCGCTCTTTGCTGGTTATTTGAGGGATCGCGCTAATAGCTGGTTACATGAAGGAATGCGCTCATAACTGGTTTCTAGAGGGAACACGCTCATAGCTGGTTACTTGATGGAACGCGCTCATAGCTAGTTTCTTCAAGGAACGCACTCATAGCTGGTTACTTAAGGGAACGCGCTCTTTGCTGGTTATTTGAGGGATCGCGCAAATAGCTGGTTACATGAAGGAATGCGCTCATAACTGGTTTCTAGAGGGAACACGCTCACAGTTGGTTACTTGAGGGAACGCGCTCATAGATTGTTACTTGAAGGAACGCGCTCATAATTGGTTACTTGTGGGAACGCGCTCACAGCTGGTTGCTTAAAGGAACGCGCCCATAATTGTTAACTCGAGGGAACGCGCTCATACCTGATTAATTGAGGGAACGGACTCATAGCTGGTTACTTGAAGGAACTCGTTCATAGCTGGTTACATGAGGGAACGCGCTCACAGCTGCTTACTTGAGGGAATGCGCTCATTGCTGGTTACTTGAGTTAAAGCGCTCATAGCTCGTTACTTGTGGGAACGTGCTCATTGCTGGTTACTTTAGGGAAGGCACTCATATCTGGTTACTTGAAGGAACGCGCTCATAGCTAGTTTCTTGAGGGAACGCGCCCATAAGTGGTTACTTGATGGAATGCGCTCATAGGTAGTTACTTGAAGGAACGCGCTCATAATTGGATATTTGAGGGAAAGCGCTTATAGCTTGTTACTTGAAGGAACGCGATCATAATTGGTTACTTGAGGGAACGCGATCACAGCTGGTTAGTTGAAGGAACACGCCCATAATTGGTTACTTGAGGGAACGCAAACATAGCTGATGAATTGAGGGAACGGGCTCATAGCTGGTTACTTGAAGGAAGGCGCTCATAGCTTGTTACTTGAGGGAACATGCTCATAGCTGTTCAATTGAGGGAACGCGCTCATAGCTGATTACTTGAAGGAACACGCTCATAGCCGGTTACTTGAGGGAACGCACTCATAACTGGTTACATGAAGGAATGCGCTCATAGCTGGATACCTGAAGGATCGCGCTCCTATCTGGTTACTTGAAGAAATTCGCTCATAGCTGTTAACTTGAAAGAACGCGCTCATTGCTGTTTACTTTACGGAACGCTCATAGATGGTTACTTGATGGAACAGGCTCATAGCTGGTTACTTGAAGGAACGTGCTCATAGCTGGTTACTTGAGGGAACGAGCTCATTGCTTGTTACTTGAGTTAAAGCTCTCATAGCTCGTTACTAGAGGGAACGCGCTCATTGCTGGTTACTTGAAGGAGTGCGCTCATTGCTGGTTACTTTAGGGGACGCACTCATAGCTGGTTACTTGAAGGAACGTGCTCATAGCTGGTTACTTGAGATAACGTGCTCATAGTTGGTTACTTAAACGAATCCTCTCATAGCTGGTTTCTTTAGGGAACGCGCTGATAACTGATTTCTCGAAGTAACGCTTTCATAGCTGGTTGCTTGAGGGAACGCGCTCACACCTGCTTACTTGAGGGAACGCGCTCATTGCTTGTTACTTGAGTTAAAGCTCTCATAGCTCGTTACTAGAGGGAACGCGCTCATTGCTGGATACTTGAAGGAGTGCGCTCATTGCTGGTTACTTTAGGGGACGCACTCATAGCTGGTTACTTGAAGGAACGCGCTAATAGCTAGTTTCTTGAGGGAACGAGCCCATAAGTGGTTACTTGAGGGAATGCGCTCATAGGTAGTTACTTGAAGGAATGCGCTCATAATTGGTTATTTGAAAGAACGCGCTCATAGGTTGTTACTTGAAGGAACGCGCCCATAATTGGTTACTTGAGGGAACGCAATCATAGCTGATGAATTGAGGGAACGGGCTCATAGCTGGTTACTTGAAGGAAGACGCTGCTTGCTGGTTACTTTAGGGAACGTGCTCAAAGCTGGTTTCTTGGTGGAAAGCCTTCATTGCTGGTTACTTAAAGGAACGCACTCATAGCTGATTACTGGAGGGAACGCACTCATAGCTGGTTACTTGAACGAATGCGCTCGTAGCTGGTTGTTTGAAGGAACGCGCTCATAGCTGGTTAATATAGGGAACGCGTTCATAGCTGGTTGCTTGTAGAAATGTGCTCATAGCTGGTTACTTGCGGGAACGCGCCCATAGCTGCTTACTTGAAGGAACGAGCTCACAGCTTCTCACTTGAGGGAACGCGCTCATAGCTAGTTACTTGAAGGAACTCAACCATAATTGGTTACTTGAGGGAATGCGCTCAAAGCTGGCTACTTGAGGGAACGCGCCCATAGCTGCTTACTTGAAGGAACGAGCTCACAGCTTCTCACTTGAGGGAACGCGCTCATAGCTAGTTACTTTAAGGAACTCAACCATAATTGGTTACTTGAGGGAATGCGCTCAAAGCTGGTTACTTGAGGGAGCGCACTCATAGCTGATTACTTGAAGGAACGCGCTCATAGCTGGTTACTTGAAGGAATGCGCTCATAGCTAGTTTCTTGAGGGAACGCGCCCGTAATTGGTCACTTGAGGGAATGCGCTCATAGGTAGTTACTTGAAGGAACTCGCCCATAATTGGTTATTTGAGGGAACGCGCTCACAGATTGTTACTTGAAGAAACGCGCCCATAATTGGTTACTTGTGGGAACGCGCTCACAGATGATTGCTTAAATGAACGCGCCTATAAATGGTTACTCGAGGGAACGCACTCATAGCTGATTAATAGAGGGAACGTACTCATAGCTGGTTACTTGAAGGAAGGCGCTAATAGCTGGTTTCTTGATGGAAAGCGTTCATAGCTGGTTACTTGATGGAACGCGCCCATAAAGGGTTACTTGAGGGAAAGTGCTCATAATGGGTTACTTGAAGGAATGCGCTCATAGCTGGTTACTTGATATAACGCATTCGTAGCTGGTTACTTGAGGGAAAGTGCTCATAGCTGGTTACATGATGGAATGCGCTCATAGCTGGTTACATGTGGGATCGTGCTTCTATTTGGTTACTTGAAGAAATGCGCTCATACCTTGTTACTTGAGGGAACGCGCTCATAGCTGGTTACTTGAAGGAACACGCTCATAGCCCGTTACTTGAGGGAACGCGCTCATAGTTGGGTACTTAAAGAAACGCGCTCATAGCTTGTTACATGAAGGAATGCGCTCATAACTGGTTACATGAAGGAATGCCCCCTAGCTGGATACTTGAAGGATCGCACTCCTATCTGGTTACTTGAACAATGCGCTCATAGCTGGCAACTTGAGGTAATGCGCTCATTGCTGTTTACTTTAGGGAACGCTCATGCATAGTTAGTTGAAGGAACAGGCTCATAGCTGGTTACTTGAAGGAACGTGCTCATAGCTGGTTACTTGAGATAACGTGCTCATAGTTGGTTACTTAAACGAACGCGCTCATAGCTGGTTTCTTTAGGGAACGCGCTGATAGCTGGTTTCTCGAAGTAACGCGTTCATAGCTGGTTACTTGAGGGAACGCGCTCACAGCTTCTTTCTTGAGGGAACGCGCTCATTGGTGGTTACTTGAGATAAAGCGCTCATAGCTCGTTGCTTGAGGGAAAGCGCTCATTGCTGGTTACTTGAAAGAGTGCGCTCATTGCTGGTTACTTTAGGGAACGCACTCATAGCTGGTTACTTGAAGGAACGCGCTCATAGCTAGTTTCTTGAGGGAACGAGCCCATAAGTGGTTTCTTGTGGGAATGCGCTCATAGGTAGTTACTTGAAGGAACGCTCTCATAATTGGTTATTTGAGGGAACGCTCTCATAGCATGTTACTTGAGGGAACGTGCCCATAATTGGTTACTTGAAGGAACGCGATCACAACTGGTTACTTGAAGGAACACGCCCATAATTGGTTACTTGAGGGAACGCAATCATAGCTGATAAATTGAGGGAACGGGTTCATAGCTGGTTACTTGAAGGAAGGCGCTCATTGCTGGTTACTTGAGGGAACGTGCTCATAGCTGGTTTCTTGATGGAAAGCCTTCAAAACTGGTTACTTAAAGGAACGCACTCATAGCTGATTACATGAGAGAACGCGCTCATAGCTGGTTACTTGAACGAATGTGCTCGTTGATGGATGCTTGAAGGAACGCGCTCATAGCTGGTTAATTTAGGGAACGCGTTCTCAGCTGGTTGCTTGAAGAAACGTGCTCATAGCTGGTTACTTGCAGGAACGCGCTCATAGCTGGTTACTTGAGGGAACGCACTCATATCTGGTTACTTGAGGGAACGCGCCGTAGTTGCTTACTTGAAGGAACGCGCTCACAGCTTCTCAATTTAGGGAACGCGCTCATAGCTAGTTACTTGAAGGAACGCAACCATAATTGGTTACTTGAGGGAATGCGCTAAAAGCTGGTTACTTTAGAGAACGCACTCATAGCTGGTTACTTGAAATAACGCGCTCATAGTTGGTTACTTGAGGGAACGCGCTCATAGCTGGTTACTTGAAGGATCGCGCTTCTATTTTGTTACTTGAAGAAATGCGCTCATTGCTTGTTACTTGAGGGAATCCGCTCTTAGCTGTTTACTTGAGGGAACGGGCTCATAGCTGGTTACTTTAAGGAACGCGCTCATATCCGGTTACTTGAGGGAACGCGTGAATGGTTGGTTACTTTAAGAAAAGGGCTCATAAATGGTTACATGAAAGAATGCACTCATATCTGGTTACATGAAGGAATGCGCTAATAGGTGGTTACTTGAAGGATCGCGCTCCTATCTGGTTGCTTGAAGAAATGCGCTCATTGCTGGTAACTTGAAGGAACTGGCTCATAGCTGGTTACTTGAGGGAACGCGTTCATAGCTGCTTACTTGAGGGAACGCGCTCATTGCTGGTTACTTGAGGGAACGCGCTCATAGTTGTTTACTTTTGGTAACGCTCATAGATGGTTACTTGAAGGAACAGGCTCATAGCTGGTTACTTGAAGGAACGCGCTCATAGCTGGTTACTTGAGATAGCGTGCTCATAGTTGGTTAATTAAACGAACGCGCTGATAGCTGGTTTCTTTAGGGAACGCGCTGAAGCTGGTTTCTCGAAGTAACGCGTTCATAGCTGTTTACTTGAGGGAACGCGCTCACAGCTGCTTACTTGAGGGAACGCGCTAATTGCTGGTTACTTGAGTTAAAGCGCTCATAGCTCGTTACTTGAGGGAACGCGCTCATTGCTGGTTACTTGAAGGAGTGCGCTCATTGCTGGTTACTTTAGGGAACGTACTCATTGCTGGTTACTTGAAGGAACGCGCTCATAGCTAGTTTCTTGAGGGAATGCGCCCATAAGTGGTTACTTGAGGGAATGCACTCATAGGTAATTACTTGAAGGAACGCGCTCATAATTGGTAATTAGAGGGAACGCGCTCATAGCTTGTTACTTGAAGGAACGCGCCCATAATTATTTACTTGAGGGAGCGCGATCACAGCTGATGAATTGAGGTAACGTTCTCATAGCTGGTTACTTGAAGGAAGGCGCTCATTGCTGGTTACTTGAAAGAACGTGCTCATAGCTGGTTTCTTGATGGAAAGCCTTCATAGCTGGTTACTTGAAGGAATGCACTCATAGCTGATTACTGGAGGGAACGCGTTCATACCAGGTTACTTGAATGAATGCGCTCGTAGCTGGTTGCTTGAAGGAACGCGCTCATAGCTGGTTAATTTAGGGAACGCGTTCATAGCTGGTTGCTTGAAGGAACGTGCTCATACCTGGATACTTGCGGGAACACGCTCATAGCTGGTTAGTTGAGGGAGCGCACTCATAACTGGTTACTTGAGGGAACGCGTTCAGAGCTTCTCACTTGACGGAACGCGATCATAGCTAGTTACTTTAAGGAACGCAACCATAATTGGTTACTTGAGGGAATGCGCTCAAAGCTGTTTACTTGAGGGAACGCACTCATAGCTGGTTACTTGAAGGAACTCGCTCATAGCTGGTTACTTGAGGGAACGCACTCTTAGCTGGCTACATGAAATAAAGCGCTCATAGCTGGTTACTTGACGGAATGCGCTCATAGCTGGTTACTTGAAGGATCGCGCTTCTATTTGGTTACTTGAAGAAATGTGCTCATAGATTGTTACTTGAGGGAACGCGCTCATAGCTCTTTACTTGAGGGAACGCGCTCATAGCTGCTTACTTGAAGGAACGCGCTCATAGCCGGTTACTTGACGGAACGCGCTAATAGTTGGTTACTTGAAGGATCGCGCTCCTATCTGGTTACTTGAAGAAATACGCTTATAGCTGGTAACTTGAGGGAACGCGCTCACAGCTGTTTACTTAAGGGAACGCGTTCATAGCTGGTTACTTGAAGGATCGGGCTCATAGCTGGTTACTTGAAGGAACGCGCTCATAGCTTGTTACTTGAAATAACGTGCTCATAGTTGGTTGCTTAAACGAACAAGCTCATACCTCGTTTCTTTAATGAACGCGCTGATAGCTGGTTTCTCAAAGGAACGCGTTCATAGCTGGTTACTTGAGGGAACGCACTCATAGGTGTTTACTTGATGGAACACGCTTATTGCTGGTTACTTGAGGGAACGCGCTCATATCTGGTTACTTGAGGGAACGCTCATAGCTCGTTACTTGAGGGAATGCGCTGAGTGCTGGTTACTTTTAGGAACGAGCTCCTTGCTGGTTACTTGAAGGAACGCGCTCATAGCTCTTTACTTGAGGGAACGCTCCTATCTGGTAACTTGAAGGAATGTGCTCATAACTTGTTTCTAGATGGAACGTGCTCATAGCTGGTTAATTAATGGAAGGCGCTCATAGCTAGTTTCTTGAGGAAATGCGCCCATAATTGGTTTCTTGAGGGAACGCGCTCATAGCTAGTTAGTTGAAGGAACGCACCAATAATTGGTTACTCCTATCTGGTAACATGAAAGAATGCGCTCATACCTGGTTTCTAGATCGAACACGCTCAATAACTGGTTACTTGAAGGAAAGCGCTGATAGCTGGCTACTTGAGGGAACGCGCTCATAGCTGTTTACTTGTGGGAATGCGCTCATAGCTGGTTACTTGAAGGAACGGGCTCATAGCTTGTTAATTGAAGGAACGCGCACATAGCTAGTTTCTTGAGGGAACGCGTCCATAATTGGTTGCTTGAGGGAATGCACTCATAGCTGGTTAATTGAGAGAACAGGCTCATAGTTGGTTACTTAAAGGAAAGCTCTAATAGATGATTACGTGATTGAATGCCCTCATAGCTGGTTACTTGAAGAAATGCACCCATAGCTGGTTACTAGAGGGAACGCACTCATATCCGTTTTCTCGAGGGAATGCGCTAATAGCTGGTTACTTGAAGGTTCGGGCTCATAGCTCGTTACTTGGGGGAACGCGCTCATAGTTGGTTACTTAAAGGAAAGCGCTCATAGCTGGTTACTTAAGCGAACGCGCTCATAGCTGGTTACTTGAGGGAACGCACTCGTTGCTTGTTACTTGCGGGAACACGCTCACAGCTGGTTACTTGAGGGAACGCGCTTTTTTCTTGTTTATTGAGGGAACGCACTCGTAGCTGGTTACTTAAGGGAACGCGCTCTTTGCTGTTTATTTGAGGGAATGCGCTAATAGCTGGTTACATGAAGGAATGCGCTCATAACTGGTTTCTAGAGGGGACACGCTCATAGCTGGTTACTTGATGGAACGCGCTAATAGCTAGTTTCTTGATGGAACGCACTCATAGCTGGTTACTTAAGGGAACGCGCTCTTTGCTGGTTATTTGAGGGAACGCGCTAATAGCTGGTTACATGAAGGAATGCGCTCATAACTGGTTTCTAGAGGGAACACGCTCACAGCTGGTTACTTGAGGGAACGCGCTCATTGCTTGTTTCTTGAGGGAACGCACTCATAGATGGTTACATAAGGGAACGCGCTCTTTGCTGGTTATTTGAGGGAACGCGCAAATAGCTGGTTACATGAAGGAATGCGCTCATAACTGGTTTCTAGAGGGAACACGCTCATAGCTGGTTACTTGAGGGTATGCGCTCATAGGTAGTTACTTGAAGGCATGCCCCCATAATTGGTTATTTGAGGGAACGCGCTCATAGATTGTTACTTGAAGGAACGCGCCCATAATTGGTTACTTGTGGGAACGCGCTCACAGCTGGTTGCATAAAGGAACGCGCCCTTAATTGTTTACTCGAGGGAACGCGCTCATAGCTGATTAATTGAGGGAACGGACTCATAGCTGGTTACTTGAAGGAAGGCGCTTATAGCTGTTTACTTTAGGGAGCGCTCATAGACGATTAATTGAAGGAACAGGCTCATAGCTGGTTATTTGAAGGAATGCGCTCATAGCTGATACTTGAGATAACGTGCTCAAAGTTGGTTACTTAAACGAACGCGCTCATAGCTGGTTTCTTTATGGAACGCACTGATAACTGGTTTCTCGAAGAAACGCGTTCATAGCTGGTTGCTTGAGGGAACGCGCTCACAGCTGCTTACTTGAGGGAACGCTCTCATTGCTTGTTACTTGAGTTAAAGCGCTCATAGCTCGTTACTTGAGGGAACGCGCTCATTGTTGGTTACTTGAAGGAACGCGCTAATAGCTAGTTTCTTGATGGAACGAGCCCATATGTGGTTACTTGAGGGAATGCGCTCATAGGTAGTTACCTGAAGAAACGCGCTCATAATTGTTTATTTGAGGGAACGCGCTCATAGCTTGTTACTTGAAAGAACGCGCCCATAATTGGTTACTTGAGGGAACGCAATCATAGCTGATGAATTGAGGGAACGGGCTCATAGCTGGTTACTTGAAGGAAGACGCTCATTGCTGGTTACTTGAGAGAACGTGCTCATAGCTGGTTTCTTGATGAAAAGCCTTCATTGCTGGTTACTTAAAGGAACGCACTCATAGCTGATTACTGGAGGGAACGCACTCATAGCTGATTACTTGAAAGAATGCGCTCGTAGCTATTTGTTTGAAGGAACGCGCTCATAGCTGGTTAATATAGGGAACTCGTTAATAGCTGGTTGCTTGAAGAAATGTGCTCATAGCTGGTTACTTGCGGGAACGCTCTCATAGCTGGTTACTTGAGGGAACGCGCCCATAGCTGCTTACTTGAAGGAACGAGCTCACAGCTTCTCACTTGAGGGAACGCGCTCATAACTGGTTACTTGAGGGAACGCGCCCATAGCTGCTTACTTGAAGGAACGAGCTCACAGCTTCTCACTTGAGGGAACGCGCTCATAGTTAGTTACTTGAAGGAACGCAAACATAATTGGTTACTTGAGGGAATGCGCTCAAAGCTGGTTACTTGAGGGAGCGCACTCATAGCTGATTACTTGAAGGAACGCGCTCATAGCTGGTTACTTGAAGGAATGCGCTCATAGCTAGTTTCTTGAGGGAACGCGCCCATAAGTGGTTACGTCAGGGAATGCGCTCATAGGTAGTTACTTGAAGGAACACGCTCATAGCTGTTTACTTGAGGGAACGCTCCTATCTGGTAACATGAAGGAATGTGCTCATAACTGGTTTCTAGATCGAACGCGCTCAATACCTGGTTACTTGAAGGATCGCGCTCCTATCTGGTTACTTGAAGAAATGCACCCATAGCTGGTTACTTTAGGGATCGCGCTCATAGATGTTTTCTTGAGAAAATGCGCTAATTGCTGGTTACTTGAAGGAACGGGATCATAGCTTGTTACTTGAGGGAACCCTCTCATAAATGGTTACTTAAAGGAAGGCGCTCATAGTTGGTTACTTAAGTGAACGCGCTCATAGCTGGTTTCCTGAAGGAACGTGTTCATAGCTGGTTACTTGAGGAAACGCGCTCATTGCTTGTTTCTTGAGGGAACACACATATAGCTGGTTAAGGGAACGCGCTCTTTGCTGGTTATTTGAGGGAACGCGCTAATAGCTGGTTACATGAAGGAATGCGCTCATAACTGGGTTCTAGAGGGAACACGCTCATAGCTGGTTACTTGATGGAACGCGCTCATAGCTAGTTTCTTGAGGGAACGCGCTCGTAATTGGTCACTTGAAAGAATGCACTCATAGGTAGTTACTTGAAGGAACGCGTCCATATTTGGTTATTTGAGGGAACGCGCTCACAGATTGTTACTTGAAGGAACGCGCCCATAATTGGTTACTTGTGGGAACGCACTCACAGCTGGTTGCTTAAAGGAACGCGCCCATGAATGGTTACTCGAGGGAACGCACTCATAGCTGATTAATTGAGGGAACGGACTCATTGCTGGTTACTTGAAGGAACGTGCTCATAGCTGATTACTTGAGGGAACGCGCCCATAGCCGGTTACTTGAAGGAGCGCGCTCGTAGCTGGTTGCTTGAAGGAACGCGCTCATAGCTGGTTAATTGAGGGAACGCGTTCATAGGTGTTTGCTTGAAGGAACGTGCTCATAGCTGATTACTTGCGAGAACGCGTTCATAGCTGGTTACTTGAGGTAACGCACTCATAACTGGTTACTTGAGGGAACGCGCCCATAGCTACTTACTTGAAGGAACGGGCTCGCAGTTTCTCACTTGAGGGAACGCTCTCATAGCTAGTTACTTGAAGAAACGCAACCGTAGTTGGTTACTTGAGGGAATGCGCTCAAAGCTGGTTACTTGAGGGAACGCACTCTTAGCTGGTTACTTGAAATAACGCGCTCATAGCTGGTTACTCGATAGAACGCGCTCATAGCTGCTTACTTGAAGGAACGCGCCCATAAATGGTTACTTGAAGGAAAGTGCTCATAACGGGTTACTTGAAGGAACGCGCTCATAGCTGGTTACTTGATGTAACGCACTCTTAGCTGGTTACTTGAGGGAAAGTGCTCATAGCTGGTTACATGATGGAATGCGCTCATAGCTGGTTACATGAAGGAATGCGCTTATAGCTGATTACTTGAGGGAACGCGCTCATAGCTGGTTACTTGAAGGAATACGCTCATAGCCCGTTACTTGAGGGAACGCGCTCATAGTTGGTTACTTAAAGAAACACGCTCATAGCTTGTTACATGAAGGAATGCGCTCATAAATGGTTACATGAAGGAATGCGCTCATAGCTGGATACTTGAAGGATCGCGCTCCTATCTGGTTACTTGAAGAAATGCGCTCATATCTAGTAACTTGAGGGAACGCGCTCAGAGCTGTTTACTTTAGGGAACGCTCATAGATGGTTACTTGAAGGAACAGGCTCATAGCTGGTTACTTGAAGGAATGCGCTCATAGCTGGTTACTTGAGATAACGTGCTCATAGTTGGTTACTTAAACGAACGCGCTCATAGCTGGTTTCTTTAGGGAACGCGCCCATAATTGGTTACTTGAGGGAACGCGATCACAGCTGGTTACTTGAAGGAACACGCCCATAATTGGTTACTTGAGAGAACGCAATCATAGCTGATGAATTGAGGGAAAGGGCTCATAGCTGATTACTTGAAGGAAGGCGCTCATTGCTGGTTACTTGAGGGAACGTGATCATAGCTGGTTTCTTGATGGAAAGCCTTCATAGCTGGTTACTTAAAGGAACGCACTCATAGCTGATTACTGGAGAGAACGGTCTCATAGCTGGTTACTTGAACGAATGCTCGTTGCTTTATGCTTGAAGGAACGCGCTCATAGCTGGTTAATTTAGGGAACGCGTTCTCAGTTGGTTGCTTGAAGAAACGTGCTCATAGCTGGTTACTTGCGGGAACGCGCTCATAGCTGGTTACTTGAGGGAACGCACTCATAACTGGTTACTTGAGGGAACGCCACCATAGCTGCTTACTTGAAGGAACGCGCTCACAGCTTCTCACTTGAGGGAACGCGCTCATAGCTAGTTACTTGAAGGAACGCAAACATAATTGGTTACTTGAGGGAATGCGCTCAAAGCTGGTTACTTAAGGGAACGCACTCAAACCTGATTACTTGAAGGAACGCGCTCATAGCTTGTTACTTTAGAGAATGCACTCATAGCTGGTTACTTGAAATAACGCGCTCATAGCTGGTTACTTGAGGGAACGCGCTCATAGCTGGTTACTTGAAGGATCGCGCTTCTATTTTGCTACTTGAAGAAATGCGCTCATTGCTTGTTACTTGAGGGAACGCGCTCCTAGCTGTTTACTTGAGGGAACGGGCTCATAGCTGGTTACTTGAAGGAATGCACTCATATCCGGTTACTTGAGGGAACACGTGAATAGTTGGTTACTTTAAGAAAAGGGCTCATAGCTGGTTACATGAACGAATGCGCTCATATCTGGTTACATGAAGGAATGCGCTAATAGCTGGTTACTTGAAGGATCGCGCTCCTATCTGGTTGCTTGAAGAAATACGCTCATAGCTGGTAACTTGATGGAACGCGCTCATAGCTGGTTACTTGAGGGAACGCGCTCATAGCTGGTTACTTGAGGGAACGCGCTCATTGCTGGTTACTTGAAGGAACGCGCTCATTGCTGGTTACTTGAGGGAACGCGCTCATAGCTGGTTACTTGAGGGAACGCGCTCATAGCTGTTTACTTGAGGGAACGGGCTCATAGCTGGTTACTTGAAGGAACGCGCTCATACCCGGTTACTTGAGGGAAAGCTTTAATAGTTGGTTACTTAAAGAAAAGGGCTCATAGCTGGTTACATGAAAGAATGCCTTCATATCTGGTTACATGAAGGAATGCGCTAATAGCTGGTTGCTTGAGGCATCGCGCTCCTATCTGGTTACTTGTAGAAATACGCTCATAGCTGGTAACTTGAAGGAACGGGCTCATAGCTGGTAACTTGAGGGAACGCGTTCATAGCTACTTACTTGAGGGAATGCGCTTATTGCTGGTTACTTGAGGGAACGCGCACATAGCTGGTTACTTGAGGGAATGCTGCTAGCTCGTTACTTGATTGAATGCGCTCATTGTTTGTTACTTTATGGAGCCAGCTCCTTTGCTGGTTACTTGAAGGAACGCGCTCATAGCTGTTTACTTGAGGGAACGCGCTCCTATCTGGTAACATGAAGGAATGTGCTCATAACTGGTTAATTGAAGGAAGGCGCTCATAGCTATTTTCTTGAGGAAATGCGCCCGTAATTGGTTTCTTGAGGGAACGCGCTCACAGCTGTTTACTTGCGGGAATGCGCTCATATCTGGTTACTTGAGGGAACGCGCTCTTTGCTGGTTACTTGAGGGAAGGCGCTCATTGCTGGTTACTTTAGGGAACGCGGTCATAGCTGGTTACTTTAAGGAAAGCGCTCATTGATTGCTATTTGAGGGAACGCGCTCAGCTTTGGTTACTTGAAGGAGCGAGCTCCTTGCTGGTTACCTGAAGGAACGTGCTCATAGCTGTTTACTTGAAGGAACGCGCTCCTATCAGGTAATATGAAGGAAGGTGCATATAACTGGTTTCTAGAGGGAACGCGCTCATAGCTGGTTACTTGAAGGAACGAGGTCATAGCTAGTTTCTTGAGGGAACGCACCCATAATTGCTTACTTGAGGGAACGCGCTCCTATCTGGTAACATGAAGGAATGTGCTCGCAACTGCTTTCTAGAGGGAACGCTCTCATAGCTGTTTACTTGTAGGAAAGCACTCATACCTGGTTACTTTAGGGAATCCATTCATAGTTGGTTAATTGAAGGATCGCGCTCATAGCTGGTTACTTGAAGGAACGCGCTCATAGCTTGTTACTTGAGGGAACGCCCTCATAGCTGTTTACTTGAAGGATAACGCTCATATCTGGTTACTTGAAGAAATGCGTTCATAGCTGGTACCTTGAGGGAATGCGCTCATAGATGTTTGCTTGAAGGAACGGGCTCATAGCTGGTTACTTGAAGGAACGCGCTCATAGCTGGTTATTTGAGGGAACATGCTCATAGTTTGTTACTTAAACGAACGCGCTCATAGCTGGTTTCTTTAGGGAACGCGCTCATAGCTGGTTTCTCGAAGGAACGCGTTCATAGCTGGTTACTTGAGGGAACGCGCTCATAGCTGGTTACTTGAGGGAATGCACTCATTGCTGGTTACTTTAAGGAACGCGCTTATGGCTGGTTACATGAAGAAAGGCGCTCATAACTGGTTTCTAGAGGGAACGTGCTCATAGCTGTTTACTTGAAGGAACGCGCTCATAGCTAATTTCTTGAGGGAACGTGCCCATAATTGGTTACTTGAGGGAAGGCACTCATAGGTAGTTACTTGAAGGAAGGCGCCCAAAATTGGTTATTTGAGGGAACCCGCTCATAGCTTGTTACTTGAAGGAACGTACCCATAATTGGTTACTTGAGGGAACGGACTCATATCTGATTAATTGACGGAACGGGCTCATAGCTGTTTCCTTGAAGGAAGGCTGGTTACTTGAGGGAACACGCTCATAGCTGGTTTCTTGATGGAAAGCGTTCGAAGCTGGTTACTTGAAGGAACGCGCTCAAATCTGGTTGCTTGAAGGAACGCGCTAACAGCTGGTTACTTTAAGGAACGCGTTCATAGCTGGTTTCTTGAAATAATGTGCTCATAGCTGGTTACTTGAGGAAAAGCCCTCACATCTGGTTACTTTAGGCTAGTTTAGGGAACGCACTCATAACTGGTTACTAGAGGGAACGCGCTCACAGCTTCTCACTTGAGGGAACGCGCTCATAGCTAGTTACTTGAAGGAACGCAACCATAATTAGTTGCTTGACGGAATGCGCTCAAAGCTGTTTACTTGAGGGAACGCACTCATAGCCGGTTACTTGAAGGAGCGCGCTCATTGCTGGTTACTTGAGGGAACGAGCTCATTGCTTGTTACTTGAAGGAGCACGCTCATTGCTGATTACTTGATGGAACGTTCTCATAGCTGGTTACTTGAAGTAACGCGCTCATAGCTTTTTACTTGAGGGAACGCGCTCATAGCTAGTTAGTTGTAGAATCGCGCTTCTATTTGGTTTCTTGAAGAAATGCGCTCACTTGTTACTTGAGGGAACGCGCTCATAGCTGTTTACTTGAGGGAACGCTCTCATAGCTGGTTACTTGAAGGAACGTGCTCATAGCCGGTTGCTTGACGGAACGCGCTCATAGTTGGATACTTAAAGAAACGCGCTCATAGCTGGTAACTTGAGGGAACGCGCTCATAGCTGTTTACTTGAGGGAACGCGCTCCTAACTATTAACATTAAGGAGAATGCTCATAACTGGTTTCTAGAGGGAACCCGCTCATAGCTGGTTTCATGAAAGAAAGCGCTCATAGCTAGTTTCTTGAGGGAACGCGCCCATAATTGGTTACTTGAGGAAACGCGCTCATAGCTAGTTACTTGAAGGAACGCGCCCATAATTAGCTACTAGAGGGAACTCACTCTTAGCTGTTTAATTAAGGGAACGGGCTCATAGTTGGTTGCTTAAAGGAACGCGCTCATAGCTGTTTACATGAAGGAATGCGCTCATAGCTCGTTACTTGAGGGAACGCGGTCATAGCTGGTTACGTGAAGGATCGCTCTCCTATCTGGTTACTTGAAGAAATGCACACATTTCTTGTTACTTGAGCGAACGCGCTCACAGCTGTTTACTTGAGGGAACGCGCTAATAGCTGGTTACTTGAAGGAATCGGCTCACAGCTTGTTACTTGAGGGAACGCGTTAATAGCTGGTTACTTGAGCGAACGCGCTCATAGCTGGTTTCTTGAAGGAACGCGTTCATAGCTGGCTACTTGAGGGAACGCGCTCATAGCTGGTTACTTGAGGGAACGCGCTCATTGCTTGTTACATGGGGGAAGGCGCTCATAGCTGGTTACTTGAGGGAACGCGCTTATTGTTGGCTACTTGAGGGAACGCACTCAAAGATGGTTACTTGAGGGAACGCGCTCAGCACTGGTTACTTGAAGCAGCGCACTCATTGCTGGTTACTTGAGGGAACGCGCTCATTGCCTGTTACTTGAGGGAACGTGCTCAGCGCTGGTTACTTGAAGGAATGCGCTCATAGCTGTTTACTTGAGAGAACGCGCTCTTATCTGGTAATATTAAGGAATGTGCTCGTAACTGGTTTCTAGAGGGAACGCGCTCGTACCTGGTTACTTGAAGGAATGCGCTCATAGTTAGTTTCTTGAGGGAACGCACCCATAATTGGTTACTTGAGTTAACGGGCACATAGCTAGTTACTTGAATGAACGCGCTTATAATTGGTTACTTGAGAGAACGCACTCATAGCTGGTTAATTGAGGAAACGGGCTTATAGTTTTTTACTTAAAGGAATGCGCTCTTAGCTTGTTACATGAAGGAATGCGCTCATTGCTCGTTACATGAAGGAGTGCCCTCATAGCTGGTTACTTGAAAGAACGCACTCATAGCTGGTTACTTGAAGGATCGCCCTCCTATCTGGTTACTTGAAGAAATGCGCTCATAGCTTGTTACTTGAGAGAGCGCGCTCATAGCTGTTTACTTGAGGGAACGCGCTAAAAGCTGGTTACTTGAAAGAACGGGCTCATAGTTGGTTGCTTAAAGGAACGCGCTCATAGCTGTTTACTTGAGGGAACGCGCTCATAGCTAGTTTCTTGAATGAACGCGTTAATAGCTGGTTTCTTGAGAGAACGCGCTCATAGCTGGTTACTTGAGGAAACGCGCTCATTGCTAGTTACTTGTGGGAATGCGCTCATAACTGGTTACTTGAAGGAACGCGCTCATTGCTGGTTACTTGAAGGAACGCGCTCGTTGCTGGTTACTTGAGGGAAAGCGTCCTGCGCTGGTTATCTTATCTTATCTTACTTGAATGAGGGCGCTGCTTGCTGGTTATTTGAAAGAAGGCGCTCATAGCTGTTTACTTGAGTGGACGCGCTCCTATCTGGTTACATGAAGGAATGTGCTCATAACTGGTTTCTAGAGGGAACGCGCTAATAGTTGGTTACTTGAAGGAACGCGCTCACAGCTAGTTTCTTGAGGGAACGCGCCCATAATTGGTTACTTGAGGGAACGCGCTCATAGCTAGTTTCTTGAGGGAACGCGCCCATAATTGGTTTCTTGAGGGAATGCACTCATTGCTGGTTACTTGAAGGAACGCGCTCATTGCTGGTTACTTGAGGGAATGCGCTCATAGCTGGTTTCTTGATGGAAAGCGTTCATAGCTGGTTACTTGAAGGAGCGCGCTCATATAATCAGTGGTGACGTGTACTTAACATCAGTGGTGACGTGTACTTAATCAGTGGTGACGTGTACTTAACAGAGTGGTGACGTGTACTTAATCATTGGTGACGTGTACTTAACAGTGGTGACGTGTACTTAGCTCTGTCAGTGGTGACGTGTACTTAGCTCTGTGAAGACCTGTTTGTGTGCTCTCTGTGAATCTGTACCAGGATGCCCTCTCTTGAGCAACTTTACCAGCAGCTGAGAGAAGAGCTCAGAGTTGCTAAGATGGAGATACGGCGATTAACGGAGGAGAACAAGAGGATTCGTGGTAATATTTCTGTTGTGAGTCCCCAGGTTAAGAGGGGAGCTTGGTCAGTGGCCGGGCAACATGGAACCAAGCTGAAGATCAAGAAAACGGTTGGAGAGGCAGAAACAACGAGAAACCAGAAGACTACCGTGGAAACTTCCAACTCATTCACGGTGCTACCTGACGAAAGTGAATGTTCTACTGGGAATGCCACAATGAGCACCAAAGAAGCATTTGCAGACGTGAGTAAGACATCCCTAGAAACCCCAACGAAGACCATCGAGAACGTCTTGACGAATTCTACAAGTGGTGTAATGCTACCTGGCGAATGTGAATCGACTACTCGGAGCATCACGACGGACGACGCCAAGGAAGGTAAAAACATTGTTGTTGTTGGGGATAGCCAGATTAGGTACATGGATAGGGCATTCTTCTTGAAAGATAGGAGTAGGAGGCAGAGAGTGTGTTTTCCTTGGGCTGGGATGAAGGATATTGTTAGCCATCTGGATGACATCATGAGAGGTAATGGGAGCAATCCTATTATCTGTCTCAGTGCTGGAGGGAACGATGTTGGCAGATGTAGGAGTGAGGACCTGATTAGCAGGTATAGGTCAGCAATAGAGATAATTAGGAGGAAGGGTGGGAAACCTGTCATATGTGGCACTTTGCCAAGGAGAGGAGTTGGAAATGAATGGTTGTCCAGAGCAATTGGTGTCAATTGCTGGCTAGACAAATACTGTAAGGAAAATGCGGTAACATTCATTGACAACTGGGTCCTCTTCTATGGCAGAAATGTCATGTATGCCAGTGATGGGGTTCACTTATCTAGGTGTGGGGTGGAAGCACTGGCCAACGCAGTGGAGGGAGCTGTTAGGTCTTTAAACTAGGAATAGTTAGTGGTATGGGTTTTGGCGGGAAAACTGTGAAGTCGCAGGGTAGTAACATGTGTACTAGGAGAACTAGTAATAGGCAAAATGAGGTGGATACTGGAAAGCCAGTGGCACTAATTGACAAGGACAGTAATAGGTTTAGTGGAAAAATAGAAAGGAGCAGGAAGGGTAAAGAGAGAGGAGGGTCATTAAAAATTTATTACACAAATAGTCGCAGTGCTAGGAATAAGATGGACGAGTTGAGACTAGTTGCTAGTGCAGGTAACATAGATGTATTTGCCATTACTGAGACGTGGTTTAATTCAAAAAGTCGGGACATGCCTGCAGAATGTCACATTCAGGGTTTTAAATTGTTCCAAGTAGATAGAAGTATCGGGAAGGGGGGTGGGGTGGCATTGTATGTCCGAGATCGCTTGAACTGTTGCATAAAAACGGGTATTAAGTCTGAAGTAACACATACAGAGTCTGTTTGGATAGAATTTTCAGAGGGGCATGAAAAATTAATTTTAGGTGTGATATACCGTCCCCCAAATTTAGATAGGGACCAGGGGACACTACTATGGGAGGAAATTGTTAGGGCCACAAGGCACGATAATGTAGTAATTCTAGGAGACTTTAACTTTAGTCATATTGATTGGAATTTCTTGACTGGGAATTTAGAATCATACGATTTCTTAGAAGTAGTTCAGGATTGTTTTTTGAAGCAGTTTGTGACAGAACCTACAAGGGGTAATAACCTGCTTGACTTAGTTCTGGCAAACAATGAATCCCTTGTTAATAATTTAGAAGTCTCAGAGGAACTGGGTGCTAGCGACCACAAATCAATTACATGTAGAATTGAATGGAAGTATGATAGTAGGGATAACTCAGTAACAGTCCCAGATTTTCGCTTAGCAGATTACGATGGGCTTAGAGAACACTTATCATCTGTTGACTGGGGTAACGAAGAGAGCTATCAATATGACAGTTTTCTGAACACAATACATGCTGCTCAAAGAACGTTTATCCCTTATAAGGAAATTAGATCAAATAGAAATGACCCAAAATGGATGAATAATAGGCTGAAATATCTACTAGGGCATAAGAAAGGAATTTATAGGCGTATCAAAAGAGGCGAGGGTCATCTTATGAATCAGTATATTGACATTAAGAGGGACATTAAAAAGGGGATAAGAAAAGCTAAAAGGGACTATGAAATTAAAGTTGCTAAGGATTCTAAAACTAATCCAAAAAGTTTTTTCCAGGTCTATAGAACAAAAGTCAGAGATAAGATAGGTCCCCTTAAAAATAACTATGGGCATCTTACTGACAAAGAGAATGAAATGTGCTCGATTTTAAATAATTATTTTCTCTCGGTTTTTACACAGGAAGACACTAATAATATTCCGGTAATAATTTTTTTGTAGTGGATCAGAAGAAGATAAATTATGTAACATCACAGTCACTAGTGAAATGGTTGTGAAGCAGATAGACAGACTGAAGCAAAATAAGTCACCGGGTCCTGATGAGGTTTTTTCAAGGGTTCTAAAGGAATGCAAAATGGAAGTCTGTGAACCATTAACTAATATTTTTAATTTATCTCTTCAAACAGGTGCAGTGTCTGATATGTGGAAGATGGCTAATGTAATTCCTATTTTTAAAACAGGGGACAAGTCGTTACCGTCAAATTACCGCCCAATAAGCCTGACCTCAATTGTAGGCAAATTACTAGAGTCAATTATAGCTGAGATTATAAGAAGCCATCTCGATAAGCATGGCTTGATTAATGATACTCAGCATGGATTCACAAGAGGCCGGTCTTTTCTAACTAATTTATTAACTTTCTTCAGTAAAGCTTTTGAGGCTGTTGACCACGATAAAGAATTTGATATTATTTACTTAGATTTTAGTAAGGCATTTGATAGAGTTCCGCACCAAAGACTGTTGAAGAAAGTAGCAGCTCGTGGCATTGGGGGAAGGGTGCTCTCGTGGATCGAATCATGGCTCACAGACAGGAAGCAGAGAGTGTCCATAAATGGGGTTAAATCCGAGTGGGGATCAGTAACAAGTGGCGTTCCACAGGGATCAGTCTTGGGCCCGTTGTTGTTTATAATGTATATCAATGATCTTGATGAAGGAATTACTAGTGATATGAGCAAATTCGCCGATGACACGAAGATAGGTAGGATAATTGATTCAAACGTAGATGTTAGGGAACTTCAGGAGGATTTAGACAAACTCTACTCTTGGTCAGAAAAGTGGCAGATGCAGTTCAATGTAGATAAATGCAAGGTTCTGAAGCTTGGGAGTGCCCATAACCCTAGTACTTATAAGTTAAATGATGTAGAACTTAGCCATACATAAGAACATAAGAACATAAGAATGTAGGAACACTGCAGAAGGCCTACTGGCCCATACGAGGCAGGTCCTTATCAAAACGACATGTACCTAAAGCTACTCAAGAAACAACTCCCGCACCCCCCAACACCAATCAAACCCAGCCCCTCCCACTCATATATTTGTCCAGTCTCTTCTTAAGGTATTATAGCTAGTGGAAGGTATTATATCTTGTGGAAGGTATTTTATCCTGTTGAAGGTATTATATCTTGTGGAAGGTATTATAGCTTGTGGAAGGTATTATAGCTTGTGGAAGGTATTATATCTTGTGTAAGGTATTATATCTTGTGGAAGGTATTATATCATGTGAAAAGTATTATAGCTTGTGGAAGGTATTATATCTTGTGGAAGGTATTATAGTTTGTGGAAGGTATTATATGTTGAGGAAAGTATTATAGTTTGTGGAAGGTATTATATGTTGAGGAAAGTATTACAGTTTGTGGAAGGCATTATATCTTGTGGAAGGTATTATATCTTGTGGAAGGCATTATATCTTGTGGAAGGTATTATATGTTGAGGAAAGTATTACAGTTTGTGGAAGGCATTATATCTTGTGGAAGGTATTATATGTTGAGGAAAGTATTACAGTTTGTGGAAGGCATTATATCTTGTGGAAGGCATTATATCTTGTGGAAGGCATTATATCTTGTGGAAGGTATTATATCTTGTGGAAGGCATTATATCTTGTGGAAGGTATTATATTTTGTGGAAGGTTTTATATCTTGTGGAAGGTATTATATCTTGTGGAAGGTATTATATCTTGTGGAAGGTATTATATGTTGAGGAAAGTATTATAGTTTGTGGAAGGTATTATATCTTGTGGAAGGTATTATATCTTGTGGAAGGTATTATATCTTGTGGAAGGTATTATAGCTTGTGGAAGGTATTATAGCTTGTGGAAGGTATTATATCTCTTCAAAGGTATTATAGCTTGCAGAAGGTATTATAGCTTGTGAAAGGTATTATATCTTGTGGAAGGTATTATAGCTAGTGGAAGGTATTATATCTTGTGGGAAAGTATTATAGCTTGAGGAAGGTTTTACAGCTTGATGAAGGTATTATATCTTGTGGAAGGTATTATATCTTGTGGAAGGTATTATACCTTGAGGGAAAGTATTATAGCTTGTGGAAGGTATTACAGCTTGTGGAAGGTATTATATCTTGTGGAAGGTATTATAGCTTGTGGAAGGTATCATAGCTTGTGGAAGGTATTATAGCTTGTGGAAGGTATTATATCTTGTGGAAGGTATTATAGCTTGTGGAAGGTAAATCTTGTAGAAGGTATTATAGCTTGTGGAAGGTATTATAGCTTGTGGAAGGTATTATATCTTGTGGAAAGTATTATATCTTGTGGAAGATATTATAGCTTGTGGAAGGTATTATAGCTTGTGGAAGGTATTATAGCTTGTGGAAGGTATTATATCTTGTGGAAGGTATTATAGCTTGTGGAAGGTATTATAGCTTGTGGAAGGCATTATATCTTGTGGAAGGAATTATAACTTGTGGAAGGTATTATATCTTGTGGAAGGTATTATAGCTTGTGGAAGGTATTATATCTTGTGGAAGGTATTATAACTTGTGGAAGGTATTATAACTTGTGGAAGGTATTATAACTTGTGGAAGGTATTATAGCTTGTGGAAGGTATTATAGCTTGTGGAAGGTATTATATCTTGTGGAAGGTATTATATCTTGTGGAAGGTATTATACCTTGTGGAAGGTATTATAGCTTGTGGAAGGTATTATATCTTGTGGAAGGTATTATAACTTGTGGAAGGTATTACAACTTGTGGAAGGTATTATAACTTGTTTAAGGTATTATATCTTGTGGAAGGTATTAGAGGTTGTGGAAGGTATTATATCTTGTGGAAGGTATTATAGCTTGTGGAAGGTATTATAGCTTGTGGAAGTTATTATAGCTTGTGGAAGGTATTATATCTTGTGGAAGGTATTATAGCTTGTGGAAGGTATTATATCTTGTGGAACGTATTATATCTTGTGGAAGGTATTATAGCTTATTGAAGGTATTATATCTTGTGTAAGGTATTATAGCTTTTGGAAGGTATTATAGCTTGTGGAAGGTAATATATATTGTGGAAGGTATTATAGATTGTGGAAGGTATTATATCTTGTGGAAGGTATTATAGCTTGTGGAAGCTACTATATCTTGTGGAAGGTATTATATCTTGTGGAAGGTATTATAGCTTGTGGAAGGTATTATATCTTGTGGAAGGTATTATAGCTTGTGGAAGGTATTATATCTTGTGGAAGGTATTATATCTTGTGGAAGGTATTATAGCTTATGGAAGGTATTATATCTTGTGTAAGGTATTATCGCTTTTGGAAGGTATTATAGCTTGTGGAAGGTATTATATCTTGTGGAAGGTATTATAGATTGTGGAAGGTATTATATCTTGTGGAAGGTATTATAGCTTGTGGAAGGTATTATATCTTGTGGAAGGTATTATAGCTTGTGGAAGGTATTATAGCTTGTGGAAGGTATTATATCTTGTGGAAGGTATTATAACTTGTGGAAGGTATTATAGCTTGTGGAAAGTACTATATCTTGTGGAAGGTATTATATCTTGAGGAAGGAAATATAGCTTGTGAAAGGTATTATATCTTGCGGAAAGTATTATAGATTGTGGAAAGTATTATAGCTTGTGGAAGGTGTTATATCTTGTGGGAAAATATTATAGCTTGTGGAAGGTATTATAGCTAGTGGAAGGTATTATATCTTGTGGGAAAGTATTATAGCTTGTGGAAGGTATTATATCTTGTGGAAGGTATTATAGCTTGTGGAAGGTATTATATCTTGTGGAAGGTATTATATCTTGTGGGAAAGTATTATAGCTTGTGGAAGGTATTATAGCTAGTGGAAGGCATTATATCTTGTGGAAGGGACGTGCAACTATGACCACCCTAGGAAATGCCATGCCCATATGACAACAGGAAAATGCAAACTCCCTTCCTGTAAGCTTTTTCACCCTGAACTGTGTACCTCTTCAGTACAGGAAAGACTGTGCTATAACTTAAATTGCCAGGCATACCATCTAAAGGGGACAAAAAGATACAAAACATCCAGGCCATGGGAAAACCTGGGTAGCCACAGCCACTCAAGAGGGAGAGGTTTTTTAGTGCCAGGAAGAAAAAAAAACTGGCAGGAAATGGCAGAAATCGTACACCAAATCCAGTCATTCCTGGAGTGGAACCACAGTCGATGGCCTCCACTCCAAACCAACAAATACAGATACTAATGCCGGAAAAAAAATCCCCCCCCAGTACCAACAATACCACCAGTCCGATAACATTCTTCTTTGCAAATATACAGGGTCTAAAGCCAGCAACAAACAACAAAATACCTTTCATCCGTGGACTGCTTGCAGAGGCAAAGGCAATGTTCGCGGCTTTCACTGAGACCCACATAAAGGATCACTTGGACAACGAAATATGGATCCCAGGTTACAACCTATACAGATGTGACAGAGTGAACAGGCAAAAGGGGGGGGTTGGCCTGTACATTGCAGAGTCACTTGTTTGCACAGAACTGCTAAATGCCTCAAATGATGTAGTGGAAGTTTTAGCAGTAAAGGTCGAGAACCAAAACCTAGTCATTGTGATAGTCTACAAGCCTCCGGATGCAACATCCCAGCAATTCCAGGAACAGCTGTTAAAAATTGACCACTGTCTGGAAAACCTTCCAGCTCCTGCACCCAACATCTTGCTCCTGGGGGATTTCAACTTAAGGCACCTAAAATGGAGGAATATAGCAAATAATATTGTTGCAGTAATAACACCAGGAGGCAGCTCTGATGAAAACTCACACTCACGCGAGCTTTTAAATCTCTGCACAAAATTCAATTTAAACCAGCAAATAATAGAGCCTACTAGACTGGAGAATACACTAGACCTCATCTTCACTAACAATGATGATCTGATAAGAAATATCACCATATCAAAAACAATATACTCAGATCACAACATAATTGAGGTTCAGTCATGTATGCGCGGAGCCCCAGACCGACATAATGAGATTAGTCACGAGGGAGCATTCACCAAATTCAACTTCAATAACAAAAACATAAAGTGGGACCAAGTAAACCAAGTCCTAACCGATATAAGCTGGGAAGATATACTAAGCAACACAGACCCCAACTTATGCCTAGAACAGATTAACTCGGTAGCACTCGATGTATGCACAAGGCTTATTCCTCTAAGAAAAAGGAGGAGTAGATGTAAAACTGAAAGAGACAGGCGCTCCCTTTACAGGCGACGGAAAAGAATAACAGAGCTGCTAAAAGAGGTCAATATATCTGAAATGCGTAGGGAGACACTGGTCAGAGAAATAGCAAGCATCGAACTTAAGCTAAAAGAATCCTTTAGGAGTCAGGAATCGCGGGAAGAACTAAAAGCCATAAATGAAATCGAAAGAAACCCAAAGTATTTCTTCTCCTATGCCAAATCAAAATCGAGAACAACGTCCAGTATTGGGCCCCTACTTAAACAAGATGGGTCCTACACAGATGACAACAAGGAAATGAGTGAGCTACTCAAGTCCCAATATGACTCAGTTTTTAGCAAGCCGCTAACCAGACTGAGAGTCGAAGATCAAAATGAATTTTTTATGAGAGAGCCACAAAATTTGATTAACACAAGCCTATCCGATGTTATCCTGACGCCAAATGACTTCGAACAGGCGATAAATGACATGCCCATGCACTCTGCCCCAGGGCCAGACTCATGGAACTCTGTGTTCATCAAGAACTGCAAGAAGCCCCTATCACGAGCCTTTTCCATCCTATGGAGAGGGAGCATGGACACGGGGGTCGTCCCACAGTTACTAAAAACAACAGACATAGCCCCACTCCACAAAGGGGGCAGTAAAGCAACAGCAAAGAACTACAGACCAATAGCACTAACATCCCATATCATAAAAATCTTTGAAAGGGTCCTAAGAAGCAAGATCACCACGCATCTAGAAACCCATCAGTTACACAACCCAGGGCAACATGGGTTTAGAACAGGTCGCTCCTGTCTGTCTCAACTATTGGACCACTACGACAAGGTCCTAAATGCACTAGAAGACAAAAAGAATGCAGATGTAATATATACAGACTTTGCAAAAGCCTTCGACAAGTGTGACCATGGCGTAATAGCGCACAAAATGCGTGCTAAAGGAATAACAGGAAAAGTCGGTCGATGGATCTATAATTTCCTCACTAACAGAACACAGAGAGTAGTCGTCAACAGAGTAAAGTCCGAGGCAGCTACGGTGAAAAGCTCTGTTCCACAAGGCACAGTACTAGCTCCCATCTTGTTCCTCATCCTCATATCCGACATAGACAAGGATGTCAGCCACAGCACCGTGTCTTCCTTTGCAGATGACACCCGAATCTGCATGACAGTGTCTTCCATTGCAGACACTGCAAAGCTCCAGGCAGACATCAACCAAATCTTTCAGTGGGCTGCAGAAAACAATATGAAGTTCAACG
This sequence comes from Cherax quadricarinatus, assembly GCF_038502225.1. Classification (NCBI taxonomy): domain Eukaryota; kingdom Metazoa; phylum Arthropoda; class Malacostraca; order Decapoda; family Parastacidae; genus Cherax; species Cherax quadricarinatus. The sequence goes on from NC_091386.1 coordinate 8,823,954, forward strand.
ATGAGAAATTTCAATTACTCAGATATGGTAAACATGAGGAAATTAAATCTTCATCAGAGTACAAAACAAATTCTGGCCACAAAATAGAGCGAAACACCAACGTCAAAGACCTGGGAGTGATCATGTCGGAGGATCTCACCTTCAAGGACCATAACATTGTATCAATCGCATCTGCTAGAAAAATGACAGGATGGATAATGAGAACCTTCAAAACTAGGGAGGCCAAGCCCATGATGACACTCTTCAGGTCACTTGTACTATCTAGGCTGGAATATTGCTGCACACTAACAGCACTTTTCAAGGCAGGTGAAATTGCCGACCTAGAAAATGTACAGAGAACTTTCACGGCGCGCATAACGGAGATAAAACACCTCAATTATTGGGAGCGCTTGAGGTTCCTAAACCTGTATTCCCTGGAACGCAGGAGGGAGAGATACATGATTATATACACCTGGAAAATCCTAGAGGGACTAGTACCGAACTTGCACACGAAAATCACCCACTACGAAAGCAAAAGACTTGGCAGACGATGCACCATCCCCCCAATGAAAAGCAGGGGTGTCACTAGCACGTTAAGAGACTATATCTTGTGGAAGGTATTATATCTTGTGGAAGGTATTATACCTTGTGGAAGGTATTATATCTTGAGGAAGGTATTATATCTTGTGGAAGGTATTATAGCTTGTGGAAGGTATTATATCTTGTGGAAGGTATTATATCTTGTGTAAGGTATTATATCTTGTGGAAGGTATTATAGCTTGTGGAAGGTATTATATCTTGTGGAAGGTATTATACCTTGTGGAAGGTATTATATCTTGTGGAAGGTATTATATCTTGTGGAAGGTATTATATCTTGTGGAAGGTATTATATCTCATGGAAGGTATTATATCTTGTGGAAGGTATTATATCTTGTGGAAGGTATTATATCTTGTGGAAGGTATTTTACCTTGTGGAAGGTATTATATCTTGTGGATGGAATTATAGCTTGTGGAAGGTATTATAGCTTGTGGAAGGTATTATAGCTTGTGGAAGGTATTATATCTTGTGGAAGGTACTATATCTTGTGGACGGTATTATATCATGTGAAAGGTATTATAGCTTGTGGAAGGTATTATATCATGTGGAAGGTATTATAGTTTGTGGAAGGTATTATATGTTGAGGAAAGTATTATAGTTTGTAGAAGGTATTATATGTTGAGGAAAGTATTACAGTTCGTGGAAGGCATTATATCTTGTGGAAGGTATTATATCATTTGGAAGGTATTATATCTTGTGGAAGGTATTATATCTTGTGGAAGGTATTATATCTTGTGGAAGGTATTATATCATTTGGAAGGTATTATATCTTGTTGAAGGTATTATATCTTGTGGAAGGTATTATATCTTGTGGAAGGTATTATATCTTGTGGAAGGTATTATATCTTGTGGAAGGTATTATATCTTGTGGAAGGTATTATATCTTGTGGAAGGTATTATATGTTGAGGAAAGTATTATAGTTTGTGGAAGGTATTATATGTTGAGGAAAGTATTATAGTTTGTGGAAGGTATTATATCTTGTGGAAGGTATTATATTTTGTGGAAGGTATTATATCTTGTGGAAGGTATTATATCTTCTGGAAGGTATTATATCTTGTGGAAGGTATTATATCTTGTGGAAGATATTATAGCTTGTTGAAGGTATTATAGCTTGTGTAAGGTATTATAGCTTGTGGGAGGTATTATATCTTGTGGAAGGTATTATAGCTTGTGGAAGGTATTATAGCTTGTGGAAGGTATTATATCTTGTGGAAGGTAATATAACTTGTGGAAGGTATTATAGCTTGTGGAAGGTATTATATCTTGTGGAAGGTATTATAGCATGTGGAAGGTATTATAGCTTGTGGAAGGTATTATATCTTGTGGAAGGTATTATATCTTGTGGAAGGTATTATAACTTGTGGAAGGTATTATATCTTCTGGAAGGTATTATAGCTTGTGGAAGGTATTATAACTTGTGGAAGGTATTATAACTTGTGGAAGGTATTTTAACTTGTGGAAGGTATTATAACTTGTGGAAGGTATTATATCTTGTGGAAGGTATTAGAGGTTGTGGAAGGTATTATATATTGTGGAAGGTATTATATCTTGTGGAAGGTATTATAGCTTGTGGAAGGTATTATAGCTTGTGGAAGGTATTATAGCTTGTGGAAGGTATTATATCTTGTGGAAGGTATTATAGCTTGTGGAAGGTATTATATCTTGTGGAAGGTATTATATCTTGTGGAAGGTATTATAGCTTATGGAAGGCATTATATCTTGTGTAAGGTATTATAGCTTTTGGAAGGTATTATAGCTTGTGGAAGGTAATATATATTGTGGAAGGTATTATAGATTGTGGAAGGTATTATATCTTGTGGAAGGTATTATAGATTGTGGAAGGTATTATATCTTGTGGAAGGTATTATAGCTTGTGGAAGGTATTATATCTTGTGGAAGGTATTATAGCTTGTGGAAGGTATTATAGCTTGTGGAAGGTATTATATCTTGTGGAAGGTATTATAACTTGTGGAAGGTATTATAGCTTGTGGAAGGTATTATATCTTGTGGAAGGAAATATAGCTTGTGGAAGGTATTATATCTTGAGGAAGGAAATATAGCTTGTGGAAGGTATTATATCTTGTGGAAGGTATTATAGATTGTGGAAAGTATTATAGCTTGTTGAAGGCGTTATATCTTGTGGGAAAGTATTATAGCTTGTGGAAGGTATCATGCCTTGTGGGAAAATATTATAGCTTGTGGAAGGTATTATATATTGTGGAAGGTATTATAGCTTGTGGAAGGTATTATATCTTGTGGAAGGTATTATAGCTTGTGGAAGGTATTATAGCTTGTGGAAGGTATTATAGCTTGTGGAAGGTATTATATCTTGTGGAAGGTATTATAGCTTGTGGAAGGTATTATATCTTGTGGAAGGTATTATATCTTGTGGAAGGTATTATATCTTGTGGAAGGTATTATAGCTTGTGGAAGGTATTATATCTTGTGGAAGGTATTATATCTTGTGGAAGGTATTATATCTTGTGGAAGGTATTATATCTTGTGGAAGGTATTATAGCTTGTGGAAGGTATTATAGCTTGTGGAAGGTATTATAGCTTGTGGAAGGTATTATAGCTTGTGGAAGGTATTATATCTTGTGGAAGGTATTATATCTTGTGGAAGGTATTATATCTTGTGGAAGGTATTATATCTTGTGGAAGGTATTATATCTTGTGGAAGGTATTATATCTTGTGGAAGGTATTATAGCTTGTGGAAGGTATTATAGCTTGTGGAAGGTATTATAGCTAGTGGAAGGTATTATATCTTGTGGAAGGTATTATATCTTGTGGAAGGTATTATATCTTGTGGAAGGTATTATAGCTTGTGGAAGGTATTATAGCTTGTGGAAGGTATTATATCTTGTGGAAGGTATTATATCTTGTGGAAGGTATTATATCTTGTGGAAGGTATTATAGCTTGTGGAAGGTATTATATCTTGTGGAAGGTATTATAGTGGTATTATATGGTATTATAGCTTGTGGAAGGTATTTTATCTTGTGGAAGGCATTATAGCTTGTGGAAGGTATTACATCTTGTTGAAGGTATTTTATCTTGTGGAAGGTATTATAGCTTGTGGAAGGTATTATATGTTGAGGAAAGTATTACAGTTTGTGGAAGGCATTATATCTTGTGGAAGGTATTATATGTTGAGGAAAGTATTACAGTTTGTGGAAGGCATTATATCTTGTGGAAGGCATTATATCTTGTGGAAGGCATTATATCTTGTGGAAGGTATTATATCTTGTGGAAGGTTTTATATCTTGTGGAAGGTATTATATCTTGTGGAAGGTTTTATATCTTGTGGAAGGTATTATATCTTGTGGAAGGTATTATATCTTGTGGAAGGTATTATATGTTGAGGAAAGTATTATAGTTTGTGGAAGGAATTATATCTTGTGGAAGGTATTATATTTTGTGGAAGGTATTATATCTTGTGGAAGGTATTATAGTTTGTGGAAGGTATTATATGTTGAGGAAAGTATTATAGTTTATGGAAGGAATTATATGTTGAGGAAAGTATTATAGCTTGGGGAAGGTATTATATCTTGTGGAAGGTATTATATCTTGTGGTAGGTATTATAGCTTGTGGAAGGTATTATAGCTTGTGGAAGGTATTTTATCTTGTGGAAGGTATTATAGCTTGTGGAAGGTATTATATCTTGTGGAAGGTATTTTATCTTGTGGAAGGTATTATAGCTTGTGGAAGGTATTATATCTTGTGGAAGATATTATTGTTTATGGAAGGTATTATATGTTGAGGAAAGTATTATAGCTTGTGGAAGTTATTATATCTTGTGGAAGGTATAATATCATGTGGAAGGTATTATATCTAGTGGAAGGTATTTTATCTTGTAGAAGGTATCATAGCTTGTGGAAGGTATTATATCTTGTGTAAGATATTATAGTTTATCGAAGGTATTATATGTTGAGGAAAGTATTATAGTTTGTGGAAGGTATTATATCTTGAGGAAGATGATATATCTTGTGAAAGGTATTATATCTTGTGGAACGTATTATATCTTGTGGAAGGTATTATAGTTTGTGGAAGGTATTATATATTGTGGAAGGTATTATATCTTGTGGAAGGTATTATATCTTGTGGAAGGTATTATATCTTGTGGAAGGTATTATAGCATGTGGAAGGTATTATAGCTTGTGGAAGGTATTATATTTTGTGGAAGGTATTATATCTTGTGGAAGGTATTATAACTTGTGGAAGGTATTATAGCTTGTGGAAGGTATTATATCTTGTGGAAGGTATTACAGCATGTGGAAGGTATTATAGCTTGTGGAAGGTATTATATTTTGTGTAAGGTATTCTATCTTGTGGAAGGTATTATAACTTGTGGAAGGTATTATATCTTGTGGAAGGTATTATAGCTTGTGGAAGGTATTATAACTTGTGGAAGGTATTATAACTTGTGGAAGGTATTTTAACTTGTGGAAGGTATTATAACTTGTGGAAGGTATTATATCTTGTGGAATGTATTAGAGGTTGTGGAAGGCATTATATCTTGCGGAAGGTATTATAGCTTCTGGAAGGTATTATAGCTTGTGGAAGGTATTATAGCTTGTGGAAGGTATTATATCTTGTGGAAGGTATTATAGCTTGTGGAAAGTATTATATCTTGTGGAAGGTATTATATCTTGTGGAAGGTATTATAGCTTATGGAAGGTATTATATCTTTTGTAAGGTATTATAGCCTTTGGAAGGTATTATAGCTTGTGGAAGGTATTATATCTTGTGGAAGGTTTTTTATCTTGTGGAAGGTATTATAGCTTATGGAAGGTATTATATCTTGTGTAATGTATTATAGCTTTTGGAAGGTATTATAGCTTGTGGAAGGTATTATATCTTGTGGGTATTATAGCTTGTGGAAGGTATTATAGCTTGTGGAAAGTGTTATATCTTGTGGAAGGTATTATATCTTGTGGAAGGTATTATAGCTTATGGAAGGTATTATATCTTGTGTAAGGTATTATAGCTTTTGGAAGGTATTATAGCTTGTGGAAGGTATTATATCTTGTGGAAGGTATTATAGATTGTGGAAGGTATTATATCTTGTGGAAGGTATTATAGCTTGTGGAAGGTATTATATCTTGTGGAAGGTATTATAGCTTGTGGAAGGTATTATAGCTTGTGGAAGGTATTATATCTTGTGGAAGGTATTATAACTTGTGGAAGGTATTATAGCTTGTGGAAGGTATTATATCTTGTGGAAGGTATTATAGCTTGTGGAAAGTATTATATCTTGTGGAAGGTATTATATCTTGTAGAAGGTATTATATCTTGTGGAAGGAATTATAGCTTGTGAAAGGTATTATATCTTGCGGAAAGTATTGTAGATTGTGGAAAGTATTATAGCTTGTATAAGGAGTTATATCTTGTGGGAAAGTATTATAGCTTGTGGAAGGTATTATAGCTAGTGGAAGGTATTATATCTTGTGGGAAAGTATTATAGCTTGTGGAAGGTATTATATCTTGTGGAAGGTATTATAGCTTGTGGAAGGTATTATATCTTGTGGAAGGTATTATATCTTGTGGGAAAGTATTAAAGCTTGTGGAAGGTATTATAGCTAGTGGAAGGTATTATATCTTGTGGAAGGTATTATATCTTGTGGAAGGTATTATATCTTGTGGAAGGAATTATAGCTTGTGGAAGGTATTATATCTTGTGGAAGGAATTATAGCTTGTGGAAGGTATTATATCTTGTGGAAGGTATTATAGCTTGTGGAAGGTATTATATCTTGTGGAAGGTATTATATCTTGTGGAAGGTATTATAGCTTGTGGAAGGTATTATATCTTGTGGAAGGTATTATATCTTGTGGAAGGTATTATATCTTGTGGAAGGTATTATATCTTGTGGAAGGTATTATATCTTGTGGAAGGTATTATATCTTGTGGAAGGTATTATATCTTGTGGAAGGTATTATAGCTTGTGGAAGGTATTATATCTTGTGGAAGGTATTATATCTTGTGGAAGGTATTATAGCTTGTGGAAGGTATTATATCTTGTGGAAGGTATTATATCTTGTGGAAGGTATTATAGTTTGTGGAAGGTATTATAGCTTGTGGAAGGCATCATAGCTTGTGGAAGGTATTATATCTTGTGGAAGGTATTTTATCTTGTGGAAGGTATTATAGCTTGTGGAAGGTATTATATCTTGTGGAAGGTATTATATCTTGTGGAAGGTATTATATCTTGTGGAAGGTATTATATCTTGTGGAAGGTATTATAGCTTGTGGAAGGTATTATATCTTGTGGAAGGTATTATAGCTTGTGGAAGGTATTATATCTTGTGGAAGGTATTATATCTTGTGGAAGGTATTATATCTTGTGGAAGGTATTATATCTTGTGGAAGGTATTATATCTTGTGGAAGGTATTATATCTTGTGGAAGGTATTATATCTTGTGGAAGGTATTATATCTTGTGGAAGGTATTATATCTTGTGGAAGGTATTATATCTTGTGGAAGGTATTATATCTTGTGGAAGGTATTATATCTTGTGGAAGGTATTATATCTTGTGGAAGGTATTATAGCTTGTGGAAGGTTTTATACCTTGTGGAAGGTATTATAGCTTGTCGAAGGTATTATAGCTTGTGGAAGGTATTATATCTTGTGGAAGGTATTATATCTTGTGGGAAAGTATTATAGCTTGTGGAAGGTATTATATCTTGTGGAAGGTATTATAGATTGTGGAAGGTATTATAGCTTGTGGAAGGTATTATATCTTGTGGAAGGTATTATAGCTTGTGGAAGGTATTGTATCTTGTTTAAGGTATTGTATCTTGTGGAAGGTATTATATCTTGTGGAAGGTATTATATCTTGTGGAAGGTATTATATCTTGTGGAAGGTATTATATCTTGTTGAAATTATTATAGCTTGTGGAAGGTTTTATAAGGTATTATAGCTTGTGGAAGGTATTATATCTTGTGGAAGGTATTATATCTTGTGGAAGGTATTATAGCTTGTGGAAGGTATTATATCTTGTGGAAGGTATTATAGCTTGTGGAAGGTATTATATCTTGTGGAAGGTATTATAGCTTGTGGAAGGTATTATATCTTGTGGAAGGTATTGTATCTTGTGGAAGGTATTATATCTTGTGGAAGGTATTATATCTTGTGGAAGGTATTATATCTTGTGGAAGGTATTATATCTTGTGGAAGGTATTATAGCTTGTGGAAGGTATTATATCTTGTGGAAGGTATTATAGCTTGTGGAAGGTATTATAGCTTGTGGAAGGTATTATATCTTGTGGAAGGTATTATAGCTTGTGGAAGGTATTATAGCTTGTGGAAGGTATTATATCTTGTGGAAGGTATTATAGCTTGTGGAAGGTATTATAGCTTGTGGAAGGTATTATAGCTTGTGGAAGGTATTATATCTTGTGGAAGGTATTATATCTTGTGGAAGGTATTATAGCTTGTGGAAGGTATTATAGCTTGTGGAAGGTATTATAGCTTGTGGAAGGTATTATAGCTTGTGGAAGGTATTATAGCTTGTGGAAGGTATTATAGCTTGTGGAAGGTATTATATCTTGTGGAAGGTATTATAGCTTGTGGAAGGTATTATATCTTGTGGAAGGTATTATATCTTGTGGAAGGTATTATAGCTTGTGGGAGGTATATCTTGTGGAAGGTATTATAGCTTGCGGAAGGTATTATAGCTTGTGGAAGGTATTATATCTTTTGGAAGGTATTACATCTTGTGGAAGATATTATAGCTTGTTGAAGGTATTATAGCTTGTGGAAGGTATTATAGCTTGTGGAAGGTATTATATCTTGTGGAAGGTACTATAGCTTGTGGAAGGTATTATAGCTTGTGGAAGGTATTATATCTTGTGGAAGGTATTATAACTTGTGGAAGGTATTATAGCATGTGGAAGGCATTATATCTTGTGGAAGGTATTATACCTTGTGGAAGGTATTATAGCTTGTGGAAGGAATTATATCTTGTGGAAGGTATTATATCTTGTGGAAGGTATTATAACTTTTGGAAGATATTATAACTTGTGGAAGGTATTATATCTTGTGGAAGGTATTATATCTTGTGGAAGATATTATAGCTTGTGGAAGGTATTATAACTTGTGGAAGGTATTATAATTTGTGGAAGGTATTATAACTTGTGGAAGGTATTATAACTTGTGGAAGGTATTATATCTTGTGGAAGGTGTTATAGGTTGTGGAAGGTATTATATCTTGTGGAAGGTATTATAGCTTGTGGAAGGCATTATAGCTTGTGGAAAGTATTATATCTTGTGGAAGGTATTATATCTTGTGGAAGGTATTATAGCTTGTGGAAGGTATTATATCTTGTGGAATTTATTATATCTTGTGGAAGGTATTATAGCTTGAGGAAGGTATTATAGCTTGTGGAAGGTATTATGTCTTGTGGAAGGTATTATAGCTTGTGGAAGGTTTTATAGCTTGTGGAAGGTATTATAGCTTGTGGAACGCATTATGTCTTGTGGAAGGTATTATAGCTTGTGGAAGGTATTATATCTTGTGGGAAAGTATTTTAGCTTGTGGAAGGCATTATATCTTTTGGAAGGTATTATATCTTGTGGAAGGTATTATATCTTGTGGAAGGTATTATAGCTTGTGGAAGGTATTATATCTTGTGGAAGGTATTATAGCTTGTGGAAGGTATTATATCTTTTGGAAGGTATTATATCTTGTGGAAGGTATTATATCTTGTGGAAGGTATTATATCTTGTGGAAGGTATTATATCTTGTGGAAGGTATTATAGCTTGTGGAAGGTATTATAGCTTGTGGAAGGTATTATAGCTTGAGGAAGGTATTATAGCTTGCAGAAGGTATTATAGCTTGTGAAAGGTATTATATCTTGTGGAAGGTATTATAGCTAGTGGAAGGTATTATATCTTGTGGGAAAGTATTATAGCTTGAGGAAGGTTTTACAGCTTGATGAAGGTATTATATCTTGTGGAAGGTATTATATCTTGTGGAAGGTATTATACCTTGAGGGAAAGTATTATAGCTTGTGGAAGGTATTACAGCTTGTGGAAGGTATTATATCTTGTGGAAGGTATTATAGCTTGTGGAAGGTATCATAGCTTGTGGAAGGTATTATAGCTTGTGGAAGGTATTATATCTTGTGGAAGGTATTATAGCTTGTGGAAGGTATTTGTATATTATAGCTTGTGGAAGGTATTATAGCTTGTGGAAGGTATTATATCTTGTGGAAAGTATTATATCTTGTGGAAGATATTATAGCTTGTGGAAGGTATTATAGCTTGTGGAAGGTATTATAGCTTGTGGAAGGTATTATATCTTGTGGAAGGTATTATAGCTTGTGGAAGGTATTATAGCTTGTGGAAGGCATTATATCTTGTGGAAGGAATTATAACTTGTGGAAGGTATTATAGCTTGTGGAAGGTATTATATCTTGTGGAAGGTATTAGAGGTTGTGGAAGGTATTATATCTTGTGGAAGGTATTATAGCTTGTGGAAGGTATTATAGCTTGTGGAAGTTATTATAGCTTGTGGAAGGTATTATATCTTGTGGAAGGTATTATAGCTTGTGGAAGGTATTATATCTTGTGGAAGGTATTATAGCTTGTGGAAGGTATTATAGCTTGTGGAAGGTATTATATCTTGTGGAAGGTATTATAGCTTGTGGAAGGTATTATAGCTTGTGGAAGGTATTATAGCTTGTGGAAGGTATTATAGCTTGTGGAAGGTATTATATCTTGTGGAAGGTATTATAGATTGTGGAAGGTATTATATCTTGTGGAAGGTATTATAGCTTGTGGAAGGTATTATATCTTGTGGAAGGTATTATAGCTTGTGGAAGGTATTATAACTTGTGGAAGGTATTATATCTTGTGGAAGGTATTATATCTTGTGGAAGGTATTATAACTTGTGGGAGGTATTATAACTTGTGGAAGGTATTATAACTTGTGGAAGGTATTATAACTTGTGGAAGGTATTATATTATATCTTGTGGAAGGTATTAGGAAGGTATTATATCTTGTGGAAGGTATTATATCTTGTGGAAGGTATTATAGCTTGTGGAAGGTATTATATCTTGTGGAAGGTATTATATCTTGTGGAAGGTATTATAGCTTGTGGAAGGTATTATATCTTGTGGAAGGTATTATAGCTTGTGGAAGGTATTATATCTTGTGGAAGGTATTATATCTTGTGGAAGGTATTATAGCTTGTGGAAGGTATTATATCTTGTGGAAGGTATTATATCTTGTGGAAGGTATTATAGCTTGTGGAAGGTATTATAGGTGGAAGGTATTATATCTTGTGGAAGGTATTATATCTTGTGGAAGGTATTATATCTTGTGGAAGGTATTATATCTTGTGGAAGGTATTATAGCTTGTGGAAGGTATTATAGCTTGTGGAAGGTATTATATCTTGTGGAAGGTATTATAGCTTGTGGAAGGTATTATAGCTTGTGGAAGGTATTATATCTTGTGGAAGGTATTATATCTTGTGGAAGGTATTATAGCTTGTGGAAGGTATTATATCTTGTGGAAGGTATTATATCTTGTGGAAGGTATTATATCTTGTGGAAGGTATTATATCTTGTGGAAGGTATTATAGCTTGTGGAAGGTATTATATCTTGTGGAAGGTATTATATCTTGTGGAAGGTATTATATCTTGTGGAAGGTATTATATCTTGTGGAAGGTATTATATCTTGTGGAAGGTATGTGGAAGGTATTATAGCTTGTGGAAGGTATTATAGCTTGTGGAAGGTATTATATCTTGTGGAAGGTACTATAGCTTGTGGAAGGTATTATAGCTTGTGGAAGGTATTATATCTTGTGGAAGGTATTATAGCTTGTGGAAGGTATTATAGCTTGTGGAAGGTATTATATCTTGTGGAAGGTATTATATCTTGTGGAAGGTATTATAGCTTGTGGAAGGTATTATATCTTGTGGAAGGTATTATAGCTTGTGGAAGGTATTATATCTTGTGGAAGGTATTATATCTTGTGGAAGGTATTATAGCTTGTGGAAGGTATTATAGCTTGTGGAAGGTATTATATCTTGTGGAAGGTATTATATCTTGTGGAAGGTATTATAGCTTGTGGAAGGTATTATATCTTGTGGAAGGTATTATAGCTTGTGGAAGGTATTATATCTTGTGGAAGGTATTATAGCTTGTGGAAGGTATTATAGCTTGTGGAAGGTATTATATCTTGTGGAAGGTATTATATCTTGTGGAAGGTATTATAGCTTGTGGAAGGTATTATATCTTGTGGAAGGTATTATAGCTTGTGGAAGGTATTATATCTTGTGGAAGGTATTATATCTTGTGGAAGGTATTATATCTTGTGGAAGGTATTATATCTTGTGGAAGGTATTATATCTTGTGGAAGGTATTATATCTTGTGGAAGGTATTATATCTTGTGGAAGGTATTATATCTTGTGGAAGGTATTATATCTTGTGGAAGGTATTATATCTTGTGGAAGGTATTATATCTTGTGGAAGGTATTATATCTTGTGGAAGGTATTATATCTTGTGGAAGGTATTATATATTGTGGAAGGTTTGTGGAAGGTATTATAGCTTGTGGAAGGTATTATATCTTGTGGAAGGTATTATATCTTGTGGAAGGTATTATATCTTGTGGAAGGTATTATAGCTTGTGGAAGGTATTATATCTTGTGGAAGGTATTATAGCTTGTGGAAGGTATTATATCTTGTGGAAGGTATTATAGCTTGTGGAAGGTATTATATCTTGTGGAAGGTATTATAGCTTGTGGAAGGTATTATATCTTGTGGAAGGTATTATATCTTGTGGAAGGTATTATATCTTGTGGAAGGTATTATATCTTGTGGAAGGTATTATATCTTGTGGAAGGTATTATATCTTGTGGAAGGTATTATAGCTTGTGGAAGGTATTATATCTTGTGGAAGGTATTATATCTTGTGGAAGGTATTATATCTTGTGGAAGGTATTATAGCTTGTGGAAGGTATTATAGCTTGTGGAAGGTATTATATCTTGTGGAAGGTATTATATCTTGTGGAAGGTATTATAGCTTGTGGAAGGTATTATATCTTGTGGAAGGTATTATAGCTTGTGGAAGGTATTATATCTTGTGGAAGGTATTATAGCTTGTGGAAGGTATTATAGCTTGTGGAAGGTATTATATCTTGTGGAAGGTATTATAGCTTGTGGAAGGTATTATAGCTTGTGGAAGGTATTATATCTTGTGGAAGGTATTATATCTTGTGGAAGGTATTATATCTTGTGGAAGGTATTATATCTTGTGGAAGGTATTATATCTTGTGGAAGGTATTATATCTTGTGGAAGGTATTATATGTTGTGGAAGGTATTATATCTTGTGGAAGGTATTATAGCTTGTGGAAGGTATTATATCTTGTGGAAGGTATTATATCTTGTGGAAGGTATTATAGCTTGTGGAAGGTATTATAACTTGTGGAAGGTATTATATTGTGGAAGGTATTATAGCTTGTGGAAGGTATTATAGCTTGTGGAAGGTATTATATCTTGTGGAAGGTATTATAGCTTGTGGAAGGTATTATATCTTGTGGAAGGTATTATAGCTTGTGGAAGGTATTATAGCTTGTGGAAGGTATTATAGCTTGTGGAAGGTATTATATCTTGTGGAAGGTATTATAGCTTGTGGAAGGTATTATAGCTTGTGGAAGGTATTATATCTTGTGGAAGGTATTATAGCTTGTGGAAGGTATTATATCTTGTGGAAGGTATTATATCTTGTGGAAGGTATTATAGCTTGTGGAAGGTATTATATCTTGTGGAAGGTATTATAGCTTGTGGAAGGTATTATATCTTGTGGAAGGTATTATATCTTGTGGAAGGTATTATATCTTGTGGAAGGTATTATATCTTGTGGAAGGTATTATATCTTGTGGAAGGTATTATATCTTGTGGAAGGTATTATATCTTGTGGAAGGTATTATATCTTGTGGAAGGTATTATATCTTGTGGAAGGTATTATATCTTGTGGAAGGTATTATAGCTTGTGGAAGGTATTATAGCTTGTGGAAGGTATTATATCTTGTGGAAGGTATTATAGCTTGTGGAAGGTATTATATCTTGTGGAAGGTATTATGGCTTGTGGAAGGTATTATATCTTGTGGAAGGTATTATATCTTGTGGAAGGTATTATATCTTGTGGAAGGTATTATATCTTGTGGAAGGTATTATATCTTGTGGAAGGTATTATATCTTGTGGAAGGTATTATATCTTGTGGAAGGTATTATAGCTTGTGGAAGGTATTATATCTTGTGGAAGGTATTATATCTTGTGGAAGGTATTATAGCTTGTGGAAGGTATTATAGCTTGTGGAAGGTATTATATCTTGTGGAAGGTATTATATCTTGTGGAAGGTATTATAGCTTGTGGAAGGTATTATATCTTGTGGAAGGTATTATAGCTTGTGGAAGGTATTATAGCTTGTGGAAGGTATTATATCTTGTGGAAGGTATTATAGCTTGTGGAAGGTATTATATCTTGTGGAAGGTATTATAGCTTGTGGAAGGTATTATATCTTGTGGAAGGTATTATAGGTGGAAGGTATTATAGCTTGTGGAAGGTATTATATCTTGTGAAAGGTATTATATCTTGGGGAAGGTATTATAGCTTGTGGAAGGTATTATAGGTGGAAGGTATTATATCTTGTGGAAGGTATTATAGCTTGTGGAAGGTATTATATCTTGTGGAAGGTATTATAGCTTGTGGAAGGTATTATAGCTTGTGGAAGGTATTATAGCTTGTGGAAGGTATTATAGCTTGTGGAAGGTATTATAGCTTGTGGAAGGTATTATAGCTTGTGGAAGGTATTATATCTTGTGGAAGGTATTATAGCTTGTGGAAGGTATTATATCTTGTGGAAGGTATTATATCTTGTGGAAGGTATTATATCTTGTGGAAGGTATTATATCTTGTGGAAGGTATTATAGCTTGTGGAAGGTATTATATCTTGTGGAAGGTATTATATCTTGTGGAAGGTATTATATCTTGTGGAAGGTATTATATCTTGTGGAAGGTATTATATCTTGTGTATTATATCTTGTGGAAGGTAATATCTTGGGAAGGTATTATATTGTGGAAGGTATTATAGCTTGTGGAAGGTATTATATCTTGTGGAAGGTATTATAGCTTGTGGAAGGTATTATATCTTGTGGAAGGTATTATATCTTGTGGAAGGTATTATATCTTGTGGAAGGTATTATAGCTTGTGGAAGGTATTATAGCTTGTGGAAGGTATTATATCTTGTGGAAGGTATTATAGCTTGTGGAAGGTATTATATCTTGTGGAAGGTATTATATCTTGTGGAAGGTATTATATCTTGTGGAAGGTATTATATCTTGTGGAAGGTATTATATCTTGTGGAAGGTATTATATCTTGTGGAAGGTATTATATCTTGTGGAAGGTATTATATCTTGTGGAAGGTATTATAGCTTGTGGAAGGTATTATATCTTGTGGAAGGTATTATATCTTGTGGAAGGTATTATATCTTGTGGAAGGTATTATATCTTGTGGAAGGTATTATATCTTGTGGAAGGTATTATAGCTTGTGGAAGGTATTATATCTTGTGGAAGGTATTATATCTTGTGGAAGGTATTATATCTTGTGGAAGGTATTATATCTTGTGGAAGGTATTATATCTTGTGGAAGGTATTATATCTTGTGGAAGGTATTATATCTTGTGGAAGGTATTATAGCTTGTGGAAGGTATTATAGCTTGTGGAAGGTATTATATCTTGTGGAAGGTATTATATCTTGTGGAAGGTATTATAGCTTGTGGAAGGTATTATAGCTTGTGGAAGGTATTATATCTTGTGGAAGGTATTATAGCTTGTGGAAGGTATTATATCTTGTGGAAGGTATTATAGCTTGTGGAAGGTATTATAGCTTGTGGAAGGTATTATAGCTTGTGGAAGGTATTATATCTTGTGGAAGGTATTATAGCTTGTGGAAGATATTATATCTTTTGGAAGGTATTATAGCTTGTGGAAGGTATTATATCTTGTGGAAGGTATTATATCTTTTGGAAGGTATTATATCTTGTGGAAGGTATTATAGCTTGTGGAAGGTATTATGTCTTGTGGAAGGTATTATAGCTTGTGAAAGGTATTATATCTTGTGGGAAAGTATTATAGCTTGTGGAAGGCATTATATCTTGTGGAAGGTATTATATCTTGTGGAAGGTATTATATCTTGTGGAAGGTATTATAGCTTGTGGAAGGTATTATATCTTGTGGAAGGTATTATAGCTTGTGGAAGGTATTATATCTTTTGGAAGGTATTATATCTTGTGGAAGGTATTATATCTTGTGGAAGGTATTATATCTTGTGGAAGGTATTATATCTTGTGGAAGGTATTATAGCTTGTGGAAGGTATTATAGCTTGTGGAAGGTATTATATCTTGTCAAAGGTATTATAGCTTGTGGAAGGTATTATAGCTTGTGGAAGGTATTATATCTTGTGGAAGGTATTATAGCTAGTGGAAGGTATTATATCTTGTGGGAAAGTATTATAGCTTGTGGAAGGTTTTACAGCTTGAGGAAGGTATTATATCTTGTGGAATGTATTATATCTTGTGGAAGGTATTATACCTTGAGGGAAAGTATTATAGCTTGTGGAAGGTATTACAGCTTGTGGAAGGTATTATATCTTGTGGAAGGTATTATAGCTTGTGGAAGGTATCATAGCTTGTGGAAGGTATTATAGCTTGTGGAAGGTATTATATCTTGTGGAAGGTATTATAGCTTGTGGAAGGTATTATATCTTGTGGAAGGTATTATAGTTGTGGAAGGTATTATAGCTTGTGGAAGGTGTTATAGTTTGTGGAAGGTATTATAGCCTGTGGAAGGTATTATATATTGTGGAAGATATTATATATTGTAAGGTATATAGTGGAAGGTATTATAGCTTGTGGAAGGTATTATAGCTCGTGGAAGGTATTATATCTTGTGGAAGGTATTATATCTTATGGAAGATATTATAGCTGGTTGAAGGTATTATAGCTTGTGGAAGGTATTATAGCTTGTGGAAGGTATTATATCTTGTGGAAGGTATTATAGCTTGTGGAAGGTATTATAGCTTGTGGAAGGTATTATATCTTGTGGAAGGTATTATAACTTGTGGAAGGTATTATAGCTTGTGGAAGGTATTATATCTTGTGGAAGGTATTATAGCTTGTGGAAGGTATTATAGCTTGTGGAAGGTATTATATCTTGTGGAAGGTATTATAAGGTATTATAGCTTGTGGAAGGTATTATATCTTGTGGAAGGTATTATATCTTGTGGAAGGTATTATAGCTTGTGGAAGGTATTATATCTTGTGGAAGGTATTATATCTTGTGGAAGGTATTATAGCTTGTGGAAGGTATTATATCTTGTGGAAGGTATTATATCTTGTGGAAGGTATTATAGCTTGTGGAAGGTATTATAGTGGAAGGTATTATAGCTTGTGGAAGGTATTATAGCTTGTGGAAGTTATTATAGCTTGTGGAAGGTATTATATCTTGTGGAAGGTATTATAGCTTGTGGAAGGTATTATATCTTGTGGAAGGTATTATAGCTTGTGGAAGGTATTATAGCTTGTGGAAGGTATTATAGCTTGTGGAAGGTATTATATCTTGTGGAAGGTATTATAGCTTGTGGAAGGTATTATAGCTTGTGGAAGGTATTATAGCTTGTGGAAGGTATTATATCTTGTGGAAGGTATTATAGCTTGTGGAAGGTATTATATCTTGTGGAAGGTATTATAGCTTGTAGAAGGTATTATAGCTTGTGGAAGGTATTATATCTTGTGGAAGGTATTATAGCTTGTGGAAGGTATTATAGCTTGTGGAAGGTAATATATATTGTGGAAGGTATTATAGATTGTGGAAGGTATTATATCTTGTGGAAGGTATTATATCTTGTGGAAGGTATTATATCTTGTGGAAGGTATTATAACTTGTGGAAGATATTATAACTTGTGGAAGGTATTATATCTTGTGGAATGTATTATAACTTGTGGAAGGTATTATAGCTTGTGGAAGGTATTATAACATGTGGAAGGTATTATAACTTGTGGAAGGTATTATAACTTGTGGAAGGTATTATAACTTTTGGAAGGTATTATATCTTGTGGAAGGTATTAGAGGTTGTGGAAGGTATTATATCTTGTGGAAGGTATTATATCTTGTGGAAGGTATTATAGCTTGTGGAAGCTACTATATCTTGTGGAAGGTATTATATCTTGTGGAAGGTATTATAGCTTGTGGAAGGTATTATATCTTGTGGAAGGTATTATAGCTTGTGGAAGGTATTATATCTTGTGGAAGGTATTATATCTTGTGGAAGGTATTATAGCTTATGGAAGGTATTATATCTTGTGTAAGGTATTATATCTTTTGGAAGGTATTATAGCTTGTGGAAGGTATTATATCTTGTGGAAGGTATTATATCTTGTGGAAGGTATTATATCTTGTGGAAGGTATTATAGCTTGTGGAAGCTACTATATCTTGTGGAAGGTATTATATCTTGTGGAAGGTATTATAGCTTGTGGAAGGTATTATAACATGTGGAAGGTATTATAACTTGTGGAAGGTATTATAACTTGTGGAAGGTATTATAACTTTTGGAAGGTATTATATCTTGTGGAAGGTATTAGAGGTTGTTCAAGGTATTATATCTTGTGGAAGGTATTATATCTTGTGGAAGGTATTATAGCTTGTGGAAGCTACTATATCTTGTGGAAGGTATTATATCTTGTGGAAGGTATTATAGCTTGTGGAAGGTATTATATCTCGTGGAAGGTATTATAGCTTGTGGAAGGTATTATATCTTGTGGAAGGTATTATATCTTGTGGAAGGTATTATAGCTTGTGGAAGGTATTATATCTTGTGGAAGGCACTATAGCTTGTGGAAGGTGTTATAGCTTGTGGAAGGTATTATATCTTGTGGAAGGTATTATAGATTGTGGAAGGTATTATATCTTGTGGAAGGTTTTATAGCATGTGGAAGGTATTATATCTTGATGAAGGTATTATAGCTTGTTGAAGGTATTATAGCTTGTGGAAGGTATTATAGCTTCTGGAAGGTATTATATCTTGTGAAAGCTATTATATCTTGTGGAAGGTATTATATCTTGTGGAAGGTATTATATCTTGTGGAAGGTATTATATCTTGTGGAAGGTATTATATCTTGTGGAAGGTATTATAGCTTGTGGAAGGTATTATATCTTGTGGAAGGTATTATATCTTGTGGAAGGTATTATATCTTGTGGAAGGTATTATATCTTGTGGAAGGTATTATATCTTGTGGAAGGTATTATATCTTGTGGAAGGTATTATATCTTGTGGAAGGTATTATATCTTGTGGAAGGTATTATATCTTGTGGAAGGTATTATATCTTGTGGAAGGTATTATATCTTGCGGAAGGTATGATATCTTGTGGAAGGTATTTTATCTTGTGGAAGGTATTATATCTTGTGGAACATATTATAGCTTGTGGAAGGTATTATAGCTTGTGGATGGTATTATAGCTTGTGGAAGGTATTATATCTTGTGGAAGGTACTATATGTTGTGGAAGGTATTATATCATGTCAAAGGTATTATAGCTTGTGTAAGGTATTATATCTTGTGGAAGGTATTATAGTTTGTGGAAGGTATTATATATAGAGGAAAGTATTATAGTTTGAGGAAGGTATTATATGTTGAGGAAAGTATTATAGTTTGTGGAAGGTATTATATCTTGTGGAAGGTATTATATTTTGTGGAAGGTATTATATCTTGTGGAAGGTATTATATCTTGTGGAAGGTATTATATCTTGTGGAAGGTATTATATCTTGTATTATAGGTGGAAATATTATATGTTGTATTATAGCTTGTGGAAGGCTTGTGGAAGGTATTATATCTTGTAGAAGGTATTATATCTTGTGGAAGGTATTATAGCTTGTGGAAGGTATTATAGCTTGTGGAAGGTATTATATCTTGTGGAAGGTATTATATCTTGTGGAAGGTATTATATCTTGTGGAAGGTATTATATCTTGTGGAAGGTATTATAGCTTGTGGAAGGTATTATATCTTGTGGAAGGTATTATAGTTTGTGGAAGGTATTATATATAGAGGAAAGTATTATAGTTTGAGGAAGGTATTATATCATTTGGAAGGTATTATATCTTGTGGAATGTATTATATCTTGTGGAAGGTATTATATTTTGTGGAAGGTATTATATCTTGTGGAAGGTATTATATCTTGTGGAAGGTATTATATCTTGTGGAAGGTATTATAGCTGTTGAAGGTAATATCTTGTAAGGTATTATATCTTGTGGAATGTATTATATCTTGTGGAAGGTATTATATTTTGTGGAAGGTATTATATCTTGTGGAAGGTATTATATCTTGTGGAAGGTATTATATCTTGTGGAAGGTATTATATCTTGTGGAAGGTATTATAGCTTGTGGAAGGTATTATAGCTTGTGGAAGGTATTATATCTTGTGGAAGGTATTATAGCTTGTGGAAGGTATTATATCTTGTGGAAGGTATTATATCCTGTGGAAGGTATTATAGTGGAAGGTATTATAACTTGTGGAAGGTATTATAGCTTGTGGAAGGTATTATATCTTGTGGAAGGTATTATATCTTGTGGAAGGTATTATATCTTGTGGAAGGTATTATAGCTTGTGGAAGGTATTATATCTTGTGGAAGGTATTATATCTTGTGGAAGGTATTATAGCTTGTGGAAGGTATTATAGCTTGTGGAAGGTATTATAGCTTGTGGAAGGTATTATATCTTGTGGAAGGTATTATAGCTTGTGGAAGGTATTATAGCTTGTGGAAGGTATTATATCTTGTGGAAGGTATTATATCTTGTGGAAGGTATTATATCTTGTGGAAGGTATTATATCTTGTGGAAGGTATTATATCTTGTGGAAGGTATTATATCTTGTGGAAGGTATTATATCTTGTGGAAGGTATTATAGCTTGTGGAAGGTATTATATCTTGTGGAAGGTATTATAGCTTGTGGAAGGTATTATATCTTGTGGAAGGTATTATATCTTGTGGAAGGTATTATATCTTGTGGAAGGTATTATATCTTGTGGAAGGTATTATATCTTGTGGAAGGTATTATAGAAGGTATTATAGCTTGTGGAAGGTATTATATCTTGTGGAAGGTATAGCTTGTGGAAGGTATTATAGCTTGTGGAAGGTATTATAGCTTGTGGAAGGTATTATAGCTTGTGGAAGGTATTATATCTTGTGGAAGGTATTATAGCTTGTGGAAGGTATTATAGCTTGTGGAAGGTATTATATCTTGTGGAAGGTATTATAGCTTGTGGAAGGTATTATAGCTTGTGGAAGGTATTATAGCTTGTGGAAGGTATTATAGCTTGTGGAAGGTATTATATCTTGTGGAAGGTATTATAGCTTGTGGAAGGTATTATAGCTTGTGGAAGGTATTATAGCTTGTGGAAGGTATTATATCTTGTGGAAGGTATTATAGCTTGTGGAAGGTATTATATCTTGTGGAAGGTATTATAGCTTGTGGAAGGTATTATAGCTTGTGGAAGGTATTATATCTTGTGGAAGGTATTATATCTTGTGGAAGGCTTGTGGAAGGTATTATAGCTTGTGGAAGGTATTATAAGGTATTATATCTTGTGGAAGGTATTATAGCTTGTGGAAGGTATTATAGCTTGTGGAAGGTATTATATCTTGTGGAAGGTATTATATCTTGTGGAAGGTATTATAGCTTGTGGAAGGTATTATATCTTGTGGAAGGTATTATAGCTTGTGGAAGGTATTATAGCTTGTGGAAGGTATTATATCTTGTGGAAGGTATTATAGCTTGTGGAAGGTATTATATCTTGTGGAAGGTATTATAGCTTGTGGAAGGTATTATAGCTTGTGGAAGGTATTATAGCTTGTGGAAGGTATTATATCTTGTGGAAGGTATTATAGCTTGTGGAAGGTATTATATCTTGTGGAAGGTATTATAGCTTGTGGAAGGTATTATATCTTGTGGAAGGTATTATATCTTGTGGAAGGTATTATATCTTGTGGAAGGTATTATAGCTTGTGGAAGGTATTATATCTTGTGGAAGGTATTATAGCTTGTGGAAGGTATTATATCTTGTGGAAGGTATTATAGCTTGTGGAAGGTATTATATCTTGTGGAAGGTATTATATCTTGTGGAAGGTATTATATCTTGTGGAAGGTATTATAGCTTGTGGAAGGTATTATATCTTGTGGAAGGTATTATAGCTTGTGGAAGGTATTATATCTTGTGGAAGGTATTATATCTTGTGGAAGGTATTATATCTTGTGGAAGGTATTATATCTTGTGGAAGGTATTATATCTTGTGGAAGGTATTATAGCTTGTGGAAGGTATTATAGCTTGTGGAAGGTATTATATCTTGTGGAAGGTATTATAGCTTGTGGAAGGTATTATAGCTTGTGGAAGGTATTATATCTTGTGGAAGGTATTATAGCTTGTGGAAGGTATTATATCTTGTGGGAAAGTATTTGTGGAATGTATTATATCTTGTGGAAGGTATTATACATTGTGGGAAAGTATTATAGCTTGTGGAAGGTATTACAGCTTGTGGAAGGTATTATATCTTGTGGAAGGTATTATAGCTTGTGGAAGGTATTATATCTTGTGGAAGGTATTATAGCTTGTGGAAGGTATTATATCTTGTGGAAGGTATTATAGCTTGTGGAAGGTAAATCTTGTAGAAGGTATTATAGCTTGTGGAAGGTATTATAGCTTGTGGAAGGTATTATATCTTGTGGAAGGTATTATAGCTTGTGGAAGGTATTATATCTTGTGGAAGGTATTATAGCTTGTGGAAGGTATTATATCTTGTGGAAGGTATTATAGCTTGTGGAAGGTATTATAGCTTGTGGAAGGTATTATATCTTGTGGAAGGTATTATATCTTGTGGAAGGTATTATAGCTTGTGGAAGGTATTATAGCTTGTGGAAGGTATTATAGCTTGTGGAAGGTATTATATCTTGTGGAAGGTATTATAGCTTGTGGAAGGTATTATAGCTTGTGGAAGGTATTATATCTTGTGGAAGGTATTATAACTTGTGGAAGGTATTATAGCTTGTGGAAGGTATTATATCTTGTGGAAGGTATTATAGCTTGTGGAAGGTATTATATCTTGTGGAAGGTATTATAGCTTGTGGAAGGTATTATATCTTGTGGAAGGTATTATATCTTGTGGAAGGTATTATAGCTTGTGGAAGGTATTATAACTTGTGGAAGGTATTATATCTTGTGGAAGGTATTATAACTTGTGGAAGGTATTATAACTTGTGGAAGGTATTATATCTTGTGGAAGGTATTAGAGGTTGTGGAAGGTATTATATCTTGTGGAAGGTATTATAGCTTGTGGAAGGTATTATAGCTTGTGGAAGTTATTATAGCTTGTGGAAGGTATTATATCTTGTGGAAGGTATTATAGCTTGTGGAAGGTATTATATCTTGTGGAAGGTATTATAGCTTGTGGAAGGTATTATAGCTTGTGGAAGGTATTATAGCTTGTGGAAGGTATTATATCTTGTGGAAGGTATTATAGCTTGTGGAAGGTATTATAGCTTGTGGAAGGTATTATAGCTTGTGGAAGGTATTATATCTTGTGGAAGGTATTATAGCTTGTGGAAGGTAATATCTTGTATTATATTATAGCTTGTGGAAGGTATTATAGCTTGTGGAAGGTATTATATCTTGTGGAAGGTATTATATCTTGTGGAAGGTATTATAACTTGTGGAAGGTATTATAGCTTGAGGAAGGTATTATATCTTGTGGAAGGTATTATAGCTTGTGGAAGGTATTATAGCTTGTGGAAGGTATTATATCTTTTGGAAGGTATTATATCATGTGGAAGGTATTATACCTTGTGGAATTTATTATAGCTTGTGGAAGGTATTATAACTTGTGGAAGGTATTATAACTTGTGGAAGGTATTATAACTTGTGGAAGGTATTATAACTTGTTTAAGGTATTATATCTTGTGGAAGGTATTAGAGGTTGTGGAAGGTATTATATCTTCTGGAAGGTATTATAGCTTGTGGAAGGTATTATAGCTTGTGGAAGTTATTATAGCTTGTGGAAGGTATTATATCTTGTGGAAGGTATTATAGCTTGTGGAAGGTATTATATCTTGTGGAAGGTATTATAGCTTGTGGAAGGTATTATATCTTGTGGAAGGTATTATATCTTGTGGAAGGTATTATAGCTTA
The DNA here is from genome assembly GCF_038502225.1 of Cherax quadricarinatus. NCBI lineage: Eukaryota > Metazoa > Arthropoda > Malacostraca > Decapoda > Parastacidae > Cherax > Cherax quadricarinatus. The sequence continues at coordinate 8,847,787 of NC_091386.1, forward strand.
TGGAAGGCATTATATCTTGTGTAAGGTATTATAGCTTTTGGAAGGTATTATAGCTTGTGGAAGGTATTATATCTTGTGGAAGGTATTATATCTTGTGGAAGGTATTATATCTTGTGGAAGGTATTATAACTTGTTGAAGATATTATAACTTTTGGAAGGTATTATATCTTGTGGAAGGTATTATATCTTGTGGAAGGTATTATAACTTGTGGAAGGTATTATAACTTGTGGAAGGTATTATAACTTGTGGAACGCATTATAACTTGTGGAAGGTATTATATCTTGTGGAAGGTATTAGAGGTTGTGGAAGGTATTATATCTTGTGGAAGGTATTATATCTTGTGGAAGGTATTATAGCTTGTGGAAGGTATTATATCTTGTGGAAGGTATTATATCTTGTGGAAGGTATTATAGCTTGTGGAAGGTATTATATCTTGTGGAAGGTATTATAGCTTGTGGAAGGTATTATATCTTGTTGAAGGTATTATATCTTGTGGAAGGTATTATAGCTTATGGAAGGTATTATATCTTGTGTAAGGTATTATAGGTTTTGGAAGGTATTATTGCTTGTTGAAGGTATTATATCTTGTGGAAGGTATTATAGATTGTGGAAGGTATTATATCTTGTGGAAGGTATTATAGCTTGTGGAAGGTATTATATCTTGTGGAAGGTATTATAGCTTGTGGAAGGTATTATAGCTTGTGGAAGGTATTATATCTTGTGGAAGGTATTATATCTTGTGGAAGGTATTATAGCTTGTGGAAGGTATTATAGCTTGTGGAAGGTATTATATCTTGTGGAAGGTATTATATCTTGTGGAAGGTATTATATCTTGTGGAAGGTATTATAGCTTGTGGAAGGTATTATATCTTGTGGAAGGTATTATATCTTGTGGAAGGTATTATATCTTGTGGAAGGTATTATATCTTGTGGAAGGTATTATATCTTGTGGAAGGTATTATATCTTGTGGAAGGTATTATATCTTGTGGAAGGTATTATATCTTGTGGAAGGTATTATATCTTGTGGAAGGTATTATATCATGTGGAAGGTATTATATCTTGTGGAAGGTATTATATCTTGTGGAAGGTATTTTATTTTGTTGAAGGTATTATATCTTGTGGAAGGTATTATAGATTATGGAAGGTAATATAGCTTGTGGAAGGTATTATAGCTTGTGAAAGGTATTATATCTTGTGGAAGGTATTATATCTTGTGGAAGGTATTGTATCATGTGAAAAGTATTATAGCTTGTGGAAGGTATTATATCTTGTGGAAGGTATTATAGTTTGTGGAAGGTATTATATGATGAGGAAAGTATTATAGTTTGTGGAAGGTATTATATGTTGAGGAAAGTATTATAGTTTGTGGAAGGTATTATATCTTGTGGAAGGTATTATATTTTGTGGAAGGTATTATATCTTGTGGGAGGTATTATATCTTGTGGAAGGTATTATAGTTTGTGGAAGGTATTATATGTTGAGGAAAGTATTATAGTTTGTGGATGGAATTATATGTTGAGGAAAGTATTATAGCTTAGGCAAGGTATTATATCTAGTGGAAGGTATTATATCTTGTGGAAGGTACTATAGCTTGTGGAAGGTATTATAGCTTGTGGAAGGTATTTTATCTTGTGGAAGGTATTATAGCTTGTGGAAGGTATTACATCTTGTGGAAGGTATTTTATCTTGTGGAAGGTATTATAGCTTGTGGAAGGTATTATATCTTGTGGAAAGATATTATAGTTTATGGATGGTATTATATGTTGAGGAAAGTATTATAGCTTGTGGAAGGTATTATATCTTGTGGAAGGTATAATATCATGTGGAAGGTATTATATCTAGTGGAAGGTATTTTATCTTGTGGAAGGTATCATAGCTTGTGGAAGGTATTATATCTTGTGGAAGATATTATTGTTTATGGAAGGTATTATATGTTGAGGAAAGTATTATAGTCTGTGGAAGGTATTATATGTTTAGGAAAGTGTTAAAGTTTGTGGAAGGTTTTATATCTTGTGGAAGGTATTATATCTTGTGGAAGGTATTATATCTTTTGGAAGGTATTATATCTTGTGGAAGGTATTATAGCTTGTGGAAGGTATTATAGCTTGTGGAAGGTAATATATCTTGTGGAAGGTATTATAGCTTGTGGAAGGTATTATATCTTGAGGAAGATGTTATATCTTGTGGAAGGTATTATTACTTGTGGAAGGTATTATAACTTGTGGAAGGTATTATAACTTGTGGAAGGTATTATATCTTGTGGAAGGTATTATAGGTTGTGGAAGGTATTATATCTTGTGGAAGGTATTAATATCTTGTGGAAGGTATTATAGCTTGTGGATGGTATTATATCTCGTGGAAGGTATTATATCTTGTGGAAGGTATTATAGCTTGTGGAAGGTATTATAGCTTGTGGAAAGTATTATGTCTTGTGGAAGGTATTATATCTTGTGGAAGGTATTATATCTTGTGGGAAAGTATTATAGCTTGTGGAAGGCATTATATCTTGTGGAAGGTATTATATCTTGTGGAAGGTATTATATCTTGTGGAAGGTATTATAGCTTGTGGAAGGTATTATATCTTGTGGAAGGTATTATAGCTTGTGGAAGGTATTATATCTTGTGGAAGGTATTATATCTTGTGGAAGGTATTATATCTTAAGGAAGGTATTATATCTTGTGGAAGGTATTATATATTGTGGAAGGTATTATAGCTTGTGGAAGGTATTATAGCTTGTGGAAGGTAATATATCTTGTCGAAGGTATTTTAGCTTGTGGAAGGTATTATAGCTTGTGGAAGTTATTATATCTTGTGGAAAGTATTATAGCTAGTGGAAGGTATTATATCTTGTGGGAAAGTATTATAACTTGTGGAAGGTTTTACAGCTTGAGGAAGGTATTATATCTTGTGGAAGGTATTATATCTTGTGGAAGGTATTATACCTTGTGGGAAAGTATTATAGCTTGTGGAAGGTATTACAGCTTGTGGAAGGTATTATATATTGTGGAAGGTATTATAGCTTGTGGAAGGTATTATAGCTTGTGGAAGGTATTATAGCTTGTGGAAGGTATTATATCTTGTGGAAGGTATTATAGCTTGTGGAAGGTATATCTTGTGGAAGGTATTATAGCTTGTGGAAGGTATTATAGCTTGTGGAAGGTATTATATCTTGTGGAAGGTATTATATCTTGTGGAAGATATTATAGCTTGTTGAAGGTATTATAGCTTGTGGAAGGTATTATAGCTTGTGGAAGGTATCATATCTTGTGGAAGGTATTATAGCTTGTGGAAGGTATTATAGCTTGTGGAAAGTATTATATCTTGTGGAAGGTATTATAACTTGTGGAAGGTATTATAGCTTGTGGAAGGTATTATATCTTGCGGAAGGTATTATATCTTGTGGAAGGTATTATAGCTTGAGGAAGGTATTATAACTTGTGGAAGGTATAATAACTTGTGGAAGGTATTATAACTTGTGGAAGGTATTATAACTTGTGGAAGGTATTATATCTTGAGGAAGGTATTAGAGGTTGTGGAAGATATTATAACTTGTGGAAGGCATTATATCTTGCGGAAGGTATTATATCTTGTGGAAGGTATTATAGCTTGAGGAAGGTATTATAACTTGTGGAAGGTATTATAACTTGTGGAAGGTATTATAACTTGTGGAAGGTATTATAACTTGTGGAAGGTATTATATCTTGAGGAAGGTATTAGAGGTTGTGGAAGGTATTATATCTTGTGGAAGGTATTATAGCTTCTGGAAGGTATTATAGCTTGTGGAAGGTATTATAGCTTGTGGAAGGAATTATATCTTGTGGAAGGTATTATAGCTTGTAGAACGTGTTATAGCTTGATTAAGGTATTATATCTTGTGGAAGGTATTATAGCTTGTAGAAGGTATTATAGCTTGTGGAAGATATTATAGCTTGTGGAAGGTATTATATCTTGTGGAAGGTATTATAGCTTGTAGAAGGTATTATAGCTTGTTGAAGGTATTATAGCTTGTGGAAGGTATTATAGATTGTGGAAGGTATTATATCTTGTGGAAGGTATTATAGCTTGTGGAAGGTATTATATCTTGTGGAAGGTATTATATCTTGTGGAAGGTGTTATAGCTTGTAGAAGGTATTATAGGTTGTGGAAGGTATTATATCTTTTGGAAGGTATTATAGCCTGTGGAAGGTATTATAGCTTGTGGAAGGTATTATATCTTGTGGAAGGTATTATAGATTGTGGAAGGTATTATATCTTGTGGAAGGTATTATAGCTTGTGGAAGGTATTATATCTTGTGTAAGGTATTATAGCTTTTGGAAGGTATTATAGCTTGTGGAAGGTATTATATATTGTGGAAGGTATTATAGATTGTGGAAGGTATTATATCTTGTGGAAGGTATTATATCTTGTGGAAGGTATTATATCTTGTGGAAGGTATTATAACTTGTGGAAGATATTATAACTTGTGGAAGGTATTATATCTTGTGGAAGATATTATATCTTGTGGAAGGTATTATAGCTTTTGGAAGGTATTATAACTTGTGGAAGGTATTATAACTTGAGGAAGGTATTATAACTTGTGGAACGTATTATAACTTGTGGAAGGTATTATATCTTGTGGAAGGTATTAGAAGTTGTTTAAGGTATTATATCTTGTGGAAGGTATTATATCTTGTGGAAGGTATTATAGCTTGTGGAAGGTATTATATCTTGTGGAAGGTATTATATCTTGTGGAAGGTATTATAGCTTGTGGAAGGTATTATATCATGTGGAAGGTATTATATCTTGTGGAAGGTATTATAGCTTATGGAAGGTATTAAATCTTGTGTAAGGTATTATAGGTTTTGGAAAGTATTATAGCTTGTGGAAGGTATTATATCTTGTGGAAGGTATTATAGATTGTGGAAGGTATTATGTCTTGTGGAAGGTATTATAGCTTGTGGAAGGTATTATATCTTGTGGAAGGTATTATAGCTTGTGGAAGGTATTATAGCTTGTGGAAGGTACTATATCTTGTGGAAGGTATTATAACTTGTGGAAGGTATTATAGCTTGTGGAAACTATTATAGCTTGTGAAAGGTATTATATCTTGCGGAAAGTATTATAGATTGTGGAAAGTATTATAGCTTGTGAAAGGTATTATATCTTGTGGGAAAGTATTATAGCTTGTGGAAGGTATTATAGCTCGAGGAAGGTATTATATCTTGAGGAAGGTATTATAACTTGTGGAAGGTATTATACCTTGTGGAAGGTATTATATCTTGTGGAAGGTATTATATCTTGTGGAAGGTATTATATCTTGAGGAAGGTATTATATCTTGTGGAAGGTATTATATCTTGTGTAAGGTATTATATCTTGTGGAAGGTTTTATATCTTGTGGAAGGTATTATATCTTGTGGAAGGTATTATATCTTGTGGAAGGTATTATATCTTGTGGAAGGTATTATATCTTGCAGAAGGTATTATATCTTGTGGAAGGTATTTTATCTTGTGGAAGGTATTATATCTTGTGGAAGGTATTATAGCTTGTGGAAGGTATTATAGCTTGTGGAAGGTATTATAGCTTGTGGAAGGTATTATAGCTTGTGGAAGGTATTATAGCTTTTGGAAGGTATTATAGCTTGTGGAAGGTATTATAGCTTGTGGAAGGTATTATATCTTTTGGGAAAGTATTAAAGCTTGTGGAAGGTATTATAGCTAGTGGAAGGTATTATATCTTGTGGAAGGTATTATATCTTGTGGAAGGTATTATATCTTGTGGAAGGTATTATATCTTTTGGAAGGTATTATATCTTATAGAAGGTATTATATCTTGTGGAAGGTATTATATCTTTTGGAAGGTATTATATCTTATAGAAGGTATTATATCTTGTGTAAGGTATTATAGGTTTTGGAAGGTATTATAGCTTGTGGAAGGTATTATATCTTGTGGAAGGTATTATATCTTGTGGAAGGTATTATATCTTTTGGAAGGTATTATATCTTATAGAAGGTATTATATCTTGTGTAAGGTATTATAGCTTGTGGAAGGTATTATAGCTTGTGGAAGGTATTATAGCATGTGGAAGGTATTATATCTTGTGGAAGGTACTATGGCTTGTGGAAGGTATTATAGCTTGTGGAAGGTATTATAGCTTGTGGAAGGTATTATATTATAGCTTGTGGAAGGTATTATATCTTGTGGAAGGTATTATATCTTGTGGAAGGTATTATATCTTGTGGAAGGTATTATA